>NC_037649.1:1795000-2095000 GCF_003254395.2 Apis mellifera
TTTTCGCAATTTTTGCATTTGTGTTCCATCTAAATCATATTTTTATAAATCGTATTTATTCTGTTATAAGAAGACTTGCCTTGTATTTCAAATATCATAATGCATATTGAATATTTTGTATGCTTTTTTATATCATGTGTAAAATTTGTACATTTAAATTTTGTATATATAAATATATAAAAATTTACAATGTGATAAATTAAATGAATATAAAATATATATATAAATATTTTCATTATTTTTACAATCAACTTTCAAATTAATCTCACGTATTACAAAACAAAACTTGTATTCAGAGTAGAAATTAATTATTTTCAGATAAACAATACAATTTTATAAAATATTGATAAAAATATTGTCACATAACGAAAATTATGAAACTTAATGAAATGATTAATATTTCAATGCATAATATTCGTTATATATATATATATATATATATATAAAATACATATGTAACTTAACACGATTTCTACATGAATTTTTAAATACTTTTCAACCGTACAAAAATTCGAGCAATGTAGTCACACACGAATTATAAATTTCCATACGAAAATTTAAATTTCCTCTTGAAATTTAACAAATCTCATTTCTCAATTTTCTCCCTTTCACGATTGAAAAAAAAAAAAAGAAAAAAGAAAAAAACAGAGTTGGAATTACAAAAAAAAAAAAAAAAGAAAAATTCCAACAAAATTCAACGAATACACTTTTCAAACTCCATACCGTAAGAAAATATCGATTTATTCAAATTTTCGCGAAGCAATATTAACTCTCTCGTTTCTGGATAGAAAATTATCCCCACAACACCCAGACTTGTCAAAGTCTGAATGGAAACGAATAACTCGAAGTTACTCTTTCAACCGTTGGGTACCGTTCGTCTATATCGGAAATACATCGAACTCATTTACAAGCTCGTAAATCGATTTACACTCACGTTAGTTCACGAAAGTGGCTGTATAAGCGCGACAGTGAAAACAATTTAGCCAACCGTTCGCAATTAAAGGTTCTAATCGAGTTATCAATGAATAATATTGTTTATACGATTTATTTGGACGTCGATGGATCGTCCGTTTAATTTTATTGCGATTCAACGGTAAACTAATTTCGATTCGGATCTCGAAAAAATTTTCACATTTTTGAATTTGATACATGAAATTTTTATTTTCTTTTTAGATGTTGAACAAAATAATTACATTCTCGATTGATGAATAATATTGTTAATTTTCACTTTGATAATTTTAGAATTTGATTTTTTTTCGTTTGAAATTTGAAATTTTAATTTTGATTTTGGTAATTTTGGAATTTGAAAATTTTAATTTTTAAAAAGGATTTATAATTAAGACGAATTTCAATTGAATGAATAATATTGTTGACGATTTCGATCATGAATCGAAATATTGTTTTAAATTGCTTGATTGAATTGATTTCGATTTGAGCTGGAAAGCGAGAAAATTTTGAAAATGTAAGTTTAACTTTTTTATAAAAAAATAATAGAATCTCGTGAAAAATTTAAAATAATAAATCGTTAAAAATTATCATTTTCTTAGCATAATATAATTATAACAAAGATAAACACTTTATCATAAGAATTAACTCGTCTTCCCTTTTCACGTTATATCAAGTCAATAAAATAACAAGAACTACGTAATAAAACATTTTACTGGCATTATTTAGTTTCGCTAAAAGTTAAAACTCGATACGTAAAAATCTCACGGGATTTAAAATTCCCGGACTTCCATTTTCCACTAATTTCACGTAAATCAAATTACAAATAATCCATTCAACGCCCGAATAAAACCAATAATGACATAATCGTTAAACTTTCACCTTTCGTTCCGTTCCCAAATCTACAATCTGCCCTAATACCCTACCAGAAAAAGATCCAATGGGAAAAAGCTCGAGGAAAATGCCATACCAGACCTCGCAGAGTACCGCGAAAAAACTGCCTAACGCTTCACCATCACCGTCACCCGTCCCCTCTCCTCCCTCCATCTCTCCCCCTCTCCCTCCTTCCCCCTCTCCTCATCGTCGTCGAAAACGAGGACGTGTCGTTTCGTGGATCGAAGAAAAACAGAGGCCAAGAATTTCTTGCGGCGAATCTCCCGCGAATGGCAGAGTTTCGGCCGGTATTCAAACCCCGATTATCCGCCG
Source organism: Apis mellifera (assembly GCF_003254395.2). Lineage (NCBI taxonomy): Eukaryota > Metazoa > Arthropoda > Insecta > Hymenoptera > Apidae > Apis > Apis mellifera. Next base: position 1,797,152 of record NC_037649.1, read on the forward strand.
AAGCAACGATCAACCCTCTCGTGAACGAGACAGGGATACGGACAGGAAAAGAGAAAGGATGAGGGTAAACTGAGAGGGTGGTTAGCGACGGGATTTATGCGCCTGCATTAATATACAGCGTCGAGAATTTCAATGGCGAGTGAACTGGAGTGGGAGTGGGAGGAAGAGGGAGAGAGAGAGAGAGATGAATGATGGCGCGAACGGGAAGTGGAAAGGAGAAGGAAGAGGAAAGGACGTTGAAAGGAGGAAGTGAGACTCGGTTGAAAAGCAAACTCATCGATGATCAATACTTTTGTAGATGTGCATATTTTGCTAATAGGATCAAAATCCTGTGTATGATTGGGGAGGGTATGTGAATTGATCTGAAGTTGAAGAATTTGGATGTCTTTTGGTGAGAGACAGATAGATTGGGTATATTTTTCCATGGTTAATAATTATGGGTTCTTATTAAAATTTTGACACATAAATTTGAAATATTTTATTGGCTTTAAATATCTTATTATAATATTTTATAATTAATAAATTTAATTAAGATATTTGTATGGATATATTGTAAAATGTAAACGTATTAATGGGTTTTCATAATGTTTTGCCATATGATATAAAAATTATAATATTTTGCGATAAGAGATATTAAATATATTTACAATTGTAATATTGTAAATTGGAAACATTTTGAAAATTATATAATATAAGAATTAAAATCTGTTTTAAATATCTGATTATAATAATTTGCAATAAGAGGTAAATATTAGGCATGGTCAATTATGATAAATGAAAAATACATTAACTTAATTTTTGTATTATAATATAATAATTAAGGTATCTACATTTGCATTTATAATATTTAATGTATAATGTATAATTTATTGTAATATTATAAATTGCACACACATTGATGACTTGTCATAATTTTGTAATATTATGTAAAATTAAAATATTTTGTTATTTCATTACGATTATGGAAATGTATACAATTTTTTTTTTTCGTTTTTTTCTTAATACTATGATGGTAGTAATTTAAGTTTAATTTTTATGAAAATTAATAAAATAAATTTGTATCATATTTGTAGAAATATATAGTAATTCTAATATTTGGAAGATGAAACTATAAAATAATAATTATAGAAATTCATAAATAGAGATAAAGATATAAAGTTAATAATCACAGTATTGTATTACTTATCATCATAATATTGATGTATGTTCATTCAATTACTAATATTACTTTAAATTATAAATAATATATTACAAATATGTATAATATAATATTCTAGAATTTAATTAATTATTATAATAATATTAATTTGATAAATTTTCAAGTTATAGACTATTCCTTTGTTATTTGATATCAATAAAATGATTAAATAGTCAAATGTACGATTTATATAATTTGCAAAATATATGTAAAATTTTATTTATTTTTTATTAGACTTATTATTATATAAAATATTATATAAAATAATTTTTTTAATAATAATAATTTATAATTTATGAATTACAAAATTTTTCCAATAATATTGATGATAAGATGTAGAAAAGTGATCATATTTTTTGAATGTAATAAAATTCAAACACTAAAAAAAAAAAATCACATTTTACATACATCAATTTAATAGATCTAAATCTCACATCTTTATAGATTATATCAAAATCTATACTATATTTTATAATCTATATTATATTCTACTAATATTTTATATAGTAGAAACAATATCACAATTTAATTTAAAATATAACTATTTTAATCTTTAGAAACAAAACTAATGATGACTATTAACCAAATTGTAAAAAGAAATATTTTTCATTACTAAATAATTAAATAATAAATATCAATTACATAAATACCTAAATCAAATAATCCCAATTTAATTATCTATAATTCAATAATTATCAACAATTAAAATATCTAACCTAAATATTAATAAATCCAGAAGAATATCCAGAGATTATTAAATAATATGATATATACACAATTAATAAAATTTTCAAACAAATAAAAATATTCCAAGAAAAATTTTCTCTTTCACCTCTCTTTCACTTTCATCTTAAAAAACAAAAAATCTTATCTATATATTCAGGCGTATCGACTTATTTTCCAATCAAAAATAATCGTCACACAACATCGACTACATACAGCAGAATATTCAAATAACTGTCCGGAAGAAACATTTTCCATCTAGGAATGGATCGAACGAATCCCGATCCGATTTTATATATTGATAATGGACAATTATAAATTGATGAACGTGCCCGTACACCGCTTTTTCAACGACGACTCAATAACTGGCTTATGGCTAAATCCGAGCAAAGCCTGGACCGGCGAAAAAATTCAATTACGATCACTCTGCGCGAGTCAGATAGCCAGCGCCATCTAGTTGGCCTCGCCCGCCAACTAAAAAAAAAAAAAAAAAAAAAAAAAGGCATCCGATCGAGGGATCGATCGTGGAAGGGTCGAAAATTTTGTAGGCGTGCATTTTTCGATATTGTTCGGTGGGGATCGAAATTTTGTTCGAAAAAAATTCTGTCGAAGTCAACCGTGTTCGTTTTTCCCCCTCGTGGATTGACGAGGAAGAAGAATGGAAGTATTTTTTCGAAAAAAAAAAAAAAGAAAGAAAGAAAGAAAGAAAGAAAATAGGAAGAGTGGCGTTTGTCGAAGAGAAATGTTTGCATGAATCGAAATAGGGAATTCGATTTGAGTTGGTATTGTTTAAAAAATTTGTCCAAGTTTTTGTTTTGTTTGTTTTGTGTTTAGGATTTGTTTGGGAATTTGGAAAGTTTTAATTGATTGGAATACGGTGTGTTTATTTTACTTTTTTTTTTGTTGTTGTTTATTTAATTAAATGTATAGAACGATAAAATGTACTCGAAAAAAAATATGAAAAATAATTCGTCATATTAAATTCAAATAAATAAAATATTGTGATCAATTTAGAAAATATATATCATTTTTTATTAAAATAAAAAGAAGCAAATATAACATAAAAAAATATAATATTGTTATATAAAACGAATGAGATTTAAAAATGATTTTTCGTATTTTCTCTTTAATTTTTAAAATATTTATTCTAAAACAATATGTCAAAAAATTTAGGAAAATAAAATTAAGAAAAAATACCAATCAAAAGTTTAAAATCATTTGTGAAGAATCTTGATTTTTGTAATGCTAATTTTTAATTAATAAAAGTTCTATTTAACTACAATTAAAAAATTTCAAATTTTTGTTCAATACTGTACACAAAATAATTATTTTCTATAGTCATTTTCTTTTTACTATTTTAATAGTATAATAAATAACACAAAAAATAATATTTTATCTTATTCTATGTTAAATCAATTATAACTAAAAAAATCTAACAAGAAAACTTAATTTAACTTAAAAAACTTGAGAAAGAAACAAATTCCACATATTAATTGCAACTTTTAAAAACCAATATTTTAATAATATTATACTAATAACTATAATAAGATATTATCACAATAAAATAGTTCAATACTCAAATATAATATTAAGATACCATCGTATATCGAAAAATCTAAGAAAAAGAAATCAATAGAAAGGATTCAAAGAAAAACAACTTACTACTACTCGAAGAAGTATTTGCTCGAATTCATTTTACGAAACTCATTCATCAAAAATTTATTCATCGCAAGAGATGGCGCCACGAGCCATGATTCCATCTCTATAGTAGCTAAAAGGCATGAAATTACCGCCTCTCTCGAATCTCATTGAAAGGACAGCTCGTAAACGGACAGATTCCAGTGGTTAGATCGCAGTCAAAGACGGAGGGTGGTTTCGCTAAGAGGTCGACAGGGGTGGCAGAGTGACATAATAGCTTGCTCAGGATCCACTTGTGGTCAGTAATCGGATTGGCAGGATCGACTTGGCCTATAGCATGATGATCGACGTATGGCATTCCTCCAGACTAAATTTATTCTCACGAGGAACCCTTTTTTGTCCATCTTTTTCGCCCTTCTTCTTCTTTTTCTTCTTTTTTCTCTATCTCTTCTTATTCTTCTTCTTTTTCTTTTATTTTTTTTTCATTTTTCTTCCTTTTTTTTCTTCTTTTTCTTCTTCTTCTTCTTTTATTTCTTCTGATTCTTCTTCTTCTTCTTTTATTTCTTCTGATTCTTCTTCTTCTTCTTTTATTTCTTCTGATTCTTTTTCGTTCTTCTTTCTTTTCTTTTTCTATTTTTCTTTTTTTAATTCTTTTTCATCCTTTTTCTTTCTCTTCTTTTTCTATTTCTTTTTTTAATTCTTCATCCTTTTTCTTTCTTTCTTTTCTTCTTCTTCTTTTATTTCTTCTGATTCTTCTTCATTCTTCTTTCTTTTCTTTTTCTATTTTTTTTTTAATTCTTCATCCTTTTCCTTTCTTTCTTTTTTTTCTTCTTTTATTTTTTCTGATTTTTCTTCGCATTTTTCTCCCTTCTCTTTTTCTGATTCTTTTTCTTTCTCTCTCTTTTTTTCTTCTTTTATTTCTTCTGATATTTCTTCTTCATGTTTTTTTTCTTTTTCACTTTTCTTTTGTCTTCTTTCTCTATTTTTTTCTCATTGTTCTTTTTCACTCTTTTTCCTCTTCTTTGCTGCTTTTTCCCTTTTTTTGTCTTATTTCTCACATTACTCGGACTGTTCATAGATTAATTCCAAAATGTGTTGCCTCGATCCTGTCGAGAACCGGTAATTCACGGAGGATTTATGGGCCGATTTCAAAGGCAACCATAAACCAATCCGTATATTTTAGCCGTTTGCTACCACACCAACTAAACTTATTTCCTACGGGAAATTGAGCGTGGTTTAAGTGTACGTAAATCACGCGTTACTCAACGATACTAGCCAGTACACGTCTTTTTTTTTTTTTTTTGCGCATTTTTCTTTCTTTTTATTTTATATCGGTACGTGGTTTTTTGCCCTGATTACTTTTTTCACTAAAAGAATTTTGCTGTTTTGAATTTGTGAAGTTCGTCGATTAATTTAACTCGGTTCGATATATTTAATTTAATTGAAAGACTTCCGTTCTTCTTTTATTTTTTATTTTTTAAATGTTTGCATGTTTTTCGTGGCCATTGTTTTTTTTAACTAAAAAAAACAATTCTTTTTGCCGATACTTCGCAGTTTTGAGTTTAAAGCTGTGGAAGCTCGTCAATCGATTTAACTTAGTTCGAGGTATATTTTAATTGCCATAAAAGACTTTTATTTTTTTTTTTTTTTGACTGAAAAATATTTTATAGTTTATTTTATAGTTTCGAACTTGTCAATTAAATTAATTCAATTGGATATTTAATATAATTGTCATGAAAGATTTTTTTTTCTTTTTTTATCCACTTAAATGAGAATATTTTTTCAATTCAATATTAAAATCAGTTCTTTCTTTTTTTTTTTTTAATAATTTTTAATAATTTAATTTAATTTGTCGAAGACTTTTCTGTCTTTTTTGGAGAATGTTTTTTTTTTGCTTTTTGGCTTAAAAATTTTTTATAATTATAATTTTTTTAACATAAGTTTTTATTAAATATCTCTCTCTTCTTTAATTCTTCTTTTTCTATTTTTTTCACAAAATTTAAGAACAAGGATATATTATATACCAAAACTAGCAGTTTGTATATTTAAATACATTATTTGTTAATCTAATCTAAATGTAAAGTATAAATATAAATAATTATAACAATATGACAAAATTAGAATTAAATATGTCAATTATATTTTATATTAATTTCTCATTCTAGATATATTTACATATCGCTTATTACATTATTCAAATAAACATAAACTAATTTTTAACAATATATCAAACACAATAAAATTATCACAATAATGAAAAAATACTAAATTGCTGTAAATAAGTCACGTCATCAAAAACTACATAATCCGATAAATATCAATTTCGAATTTTCATTATTTCCGTAAAATTAATCGAAAGAGATAATTAGGCTCCAATTACACGATCCCCGTCACAATCCACTCCATAATAAATTGTCGAAAATGATGGCCGGCTTTATTGGATATATCAGCGTTGCCTGCGCCCTGACAGATAACAACCAACAGCTGTATGCCTACGCCTCTGTATACACCCATAGAACCGCGTTAATTGTTCATTAATATCGCGATTCGCGCAACCGAATGTTTGTCATAGGGATTAGATTATCTTTGTTCGTGTTCACGTGTTGGTACGATCGGTCATCTCCAAGTATCCAACTCGTTCTATTCATTACATCTAAAAAAAAAAAAAAAAAAAAAATTGTATGCACGTCAAATTGTAAAGAAGAAGTATTTCGATATTTTTGATAAAAAAAAAAAAGTGAAACTTCATTTATCAATTCTCAATATTTAATTCAAAAAACAAAATTTAAATCTGGAATATGCATTAATTTATGGACGTCTCATAACATGATAGATAAGCATCAATCTTTTGTCTTCATTTTAGTTTTTAAAATCAATCCTTTTAAGAGGTTCTACGATTTTATATTCTTGGGTTTAAATTTTTCTTTTCTTGTATAAAGGATTTTTAATGAAAATACTTTCCATATCAGTATCAGTGTGTATTTTTAAAATATTATATAACATCAAAATTATTTGATTAATAATAGCTTTAAAATTTAGAAAGAGGAAAATAAATAAATAAAATAAATATCATATGTTTTATCTCAATAACTTATCTCATTATGAATTTTTTGAGTTAACTATATATATTTAAAAAATTAGATAGATGAATCTGAATTTCAATTATTTGAATAAAGGATCATAAGTAATGGAAATTAATATTATATTAATGATTATATTATATTATATAATTAATTTCATATAAATAATATTTTATCATATATCATTTATATATCATTTATATATTAATTCTTAATTAATGATTATTCGATTAATTGCTTAAGAAAAAAAATAAAAATAAAAAATAGAATAAATTTAATTTTTTTCTTTTAATTTTGACAAAAATAATAAAACTATTTTCTCCAACTTCTCTTCAAAATTTCTTTTAACGATGAAATAAATACTTTAAAACGAAAATAAGAATTGTTATTAAAATTAAAAGAAATTATATTTAGAAACAATTATCAAAAAAATAGAATATAAATATGAATGAAAAATCACATATTAAAAACCAAATATAAAATATTCAAAACGCCTTCAATATTTTTGGGATCAACTGTAGTTCTATTCGTGTATTTTTTTCTTCTTTTTTTTCCGCCATTCTACTCCGCGTTTTATTTTTCTCTTTCCTATGATTTTTCATCGAGAAATGTATAGGTTACATGTCCAAATCGATTTCTATAACTAGCGTTTTTAAGTGATATTCGGTGTTCACAGTTGGAAATCTGTTTCTGTCATTCGAGATTGGATTGTATAGCAATGATTCAGAAAATTGTGATTTTTTCTTTTATATATATATACTTTTCATTATTATTATCGAAACAGTTAATTTTATTCATATTTTCTGCATTTAGAATTTTTAGAAAATGCTTTTGGAAAATTTAACATTATTTCATAGACCAAAATAATTTATATGTATTATAAATTATTATAATATATATTAATAATTTATCTAATAATATATTTGAATGGGTCATAATTTGGTTATAATTTGGTTTTGTATTTTGCTTTATTGTTTTAGTATTTCCAAATCTCGAAAATTTTTTGAATGAAAATTATGTGCTCACAGAATGTGACTACATTTGAATGCATTTGAATTATACAAGGAATGGTATGCTCAAATTTGTACATGATAGTTATATGAGTAATTAAGAGTGACCAGCCATGTTTTAATGGTATACTAATGAATTATTAATTATCGTAAAAAATTAAATATTTTTAAATTGTTTTAAAATTATTGTAAAAAGATTGACATATAAATTGTCAAAATTTATATATTTAAATATAAATTTTATATACATTTAAAATAATATTATAATATAATAAATTTAAAATAAATTTAAAATTTATATAAATTTTATAACCGTTTATCAATATCTCTAAATACTCTTAATTTTTAATTAAAATATAATGATCAATAAAAGATATAACAATAATTAATAACATAAAATATAATTATTAATAAAAAACTTGATAAGAACTATAAAAAATTTTTCTAAAAACAAATATTATTTGTATAATATTATTCGTACAATTATTAATATATTTTAACAATTGCAATATAGATTTTTTTTTATCGAAATTTAATTCTCTAATAAAATCTTTCTTCAATTATAAATTTTCTCAAATTGTAAATTCTGTGTATGCTTATTTATTGTGTATTATTTTTCCATTGCATCTTTCAATTAATAATTCATTTTAAATAAAAATAAATAAATGTTGTTACAATTATGAAATTAAATTATTACTCAAATAAATGATGCAATGATGCGATAAAATTAAATGATATAAAATTTTCTATCATAAATTGTTTTTGAGAATTACAAACTAATATAATAATTATAGATTAATAGAATCCTATATTCCTATATGAATAAATGTACAATTTCCTAGTGATATTATAATGAGTTAAAATGTTTTAAATTATATAATTAACCGATAATAAACTCCATTGAATTGAGCTACGTAACTTCATCAACGAAATTATGTAATAAGTTCCTAATAACATTTATTGCATCGTGTTTGTCGAACTAATTTAAGAATCACGTTAAACTATGCGAATTTAGACTGATATTTTAGATGTATTTAATGATATTTATTGAAAGGAATAATATTAAAAAGTAATCAAAAGCGAAGTATATTTTTATAAAATTTTTGCATTTAAAGCATAATCAATAATATTGAAAAATATTGTTTGTAAAATTTTTAAATGAACAAAAAATTTTATATCGCAGATTATTGCATATGTAAGAAAAGTATCAAATTCTCAAGTACAGAAGATAATAATTGATACTGAATGTAAAAAAAATATATACTAAAACTAAAATTTTTAAAGGGACAATATTTTGATTATCAAAATTCATCAAATTAATATTAACAAAGTAATTTGAAAATTATGATATAAAAAATCAATAAAGAAAGATGATGATTCTAGGTGAAAAAATAAATTGAAAATATGGAACGATAATTTTTAATATGATGCTTAATACGTTTTCGAGATAATCGATTACGAAATTTTATGCACGTGCATTTAAGAGATAAAATCACAAACAATTTCTTCACACTTATTAATAATTCAAAATCGAATTTAATAAAAATGATGAAAGAATTATAACTACGAATCATTTACACGTTAAAAGAAACGGAATTTTGAACAGAATTTTAACATAAAATTTTATAATCGATTTTCTCAAAAACAAAATCTTCGACATGGAAAAATGTCATTTCACATTTTCGACTCATTTTTCCACGAAGAGTCTCTCTCTTTTCATTTATATTTTCAATAGTAAATATATCAGAGCTAAATTTTTTGAAATTAAAAGAATAGAACAATAAAAGAATTTTATTTTAAGAAAAAAATAGCAAAATTATCCAAATTCAAATCTTCGATACCAAAAAATAAAGAAATGAAAAGGAAACACTTCTAATGACAATTCTAATGAAAAATATAAGACAATAATTCCGTGATGCGAAAATAAATATGATTGGTTGATATAGATCGATGAAGTAAACGAAAATCCCCGAAAATAAATGGTATTACGTGCATGCGGCGTTTGTAGGAGCAATTTGAAAAATGAAAGGCAGCCGATTGCGGTGTTTCTTTGCATTTGGTTAATGGAACTCGTGTGTATACACGTGAAAAACTTTGATCATAAAATTGAATTTAAAAATACTATCGCGTGATCGTGAAATTAATTGTACAAACTGGTCCCTTATCCAAACTCTGGTATGCTTTATTTAATGGCTCGAAATTGAACGTACCTTTTATCAATGATTGATTAACGAAATGATTGATTTCGACGAAAAGTAACTCATTGATGAAATAGTAAATTAATCAGTTAATCAATTAGCTACCAATTCTTGTTAATATTACATATTGTATTGTATTTTTGTTTGACAAATTTCTTCGTTCTCTTTTGTTGTTAGATTTGTATTAAGTGACTTCCATTTTGTTTTGAGATTCTAATTTTAATAAAGAAAGAAAAATAATATTTGTGTTTATTTTTAATTCAATGGACACATTTATAGAAATAAAATGTTATGCATTTTATGCATATTTGTATTTAAATTTTATAAATAAACGCATAGAAATCTGTAATTATTAATTTATAAAGTTTCTTGTTTAAAAAATACAAAAAAAATTTCTAAATTTTTAAATTTAATTTTTGGTATATTTTGGTTGGATACTTGGCTGGTTGCCTGTTTACAGGCACGACTTGAACAAAATTAAAAATATATTATAAAATTTAAATGGGTGAACATTGTTCATAAGTGTTATAAATTTATTCATGAAGCAGATTTTTAATCATTTTTGAAGATATTTCATCTTTTCAATTAAAATGCTCTGTTCCAAGCATATAAATTTATAATATATTTTTTCTGTATTTTCAGAAATCTTGACATTTAAAAATTAATAAAACATAATTCCCTAATAATTTAAATCTTTTCCAATTTCATATAATTCAAATTTAAAGAATATCTTCTCCAAAACGAGATGAAAAAGTAATTCATTTAACATGGATAAAAAATGATATATAAAAATTGAATACTAAAGATAATATTTATTTTAAGAAAAATATAAATCATTTGGAAGAAGTTATTGAATAGAAATAAAATTACTAATAAAAAATAAATAAAAATTAATAATTTATTAATAATTAATAATAAAATTAATAATAAAAATAATTTATTTAACTTGTAATACTTATAATTCAGAAATTAAATTAAATTATCATTAAAATTACTATATTTACTTAAAGTGAAATCATAATAAATTGAAACTATAACACATTCGATAGACGGAAAATTACAAAACGATCTCATTAATGTTAAAATTTATATTGTATAATATTATATTGATTTCAAGAGTGGAGGAAATGTAAATGGCTCAAGATAAATCAGAATTGATCTCTTTATTGAATCGACGTGACTGTATAATTCAGTTTATAAATTAATTTGTGTAAATGCACCGAATGTTGCACGTGATTAATTCAAATTCAATCGTTCGATATATAAACTTCAAACCTATGTGTTAACAACTACGAGTACATTGGATAAATCAGAATTCTGTTATAAATTGCACAATTTGTAATTAAGTTACGTGAAATTTGTATTTTATACTATAATTTTATTACAAATATTATTCAGAAATTTATTTATTCATTAAATTGTAATACGTATAATCACAGGTAATAAAATTGCGATGAGATAATTTTTGAAACGACAAGAAGCGAATTTTTATGCAAAATAAAATTTTCACGAAAAAACGAAATTTTAAATATTAAATTTTCTTTCCCAAATATTATAATATTATAATATTATATTTTGGATATTTCATATTTTTTTACACGTCATTGATCTGTAAATTTTTGTATAAATCTTCAATCTAATGATGAAACAAGATTTTAAATTATCTTATTTTATTTAAGGAAAAAAATATAACAATATTTTAAATTGAATATAAATGCCATTCTGATTTTTATATCTAATATTCCATTTAAAAGATAAAGTAGCCTTTAAATTATGATTTGAAAATATTGATTAAGATATTTTTCCTTTCTATGATCATATTCTATATAAAAAAGTAATAAAAGTGATTTTTTATTGTTTTATTTACTATTTTATTATTATTTTATCTGAATAATATAAAATCTAATATATATTCATATACTCTAAAATATAATATACACTCATTTTTTGATTTTTATAAATATTTTCTGATCGAAAAACAAAAAATTTATTTCTTTCTTTGTATTTTTTAAATATACATTTTCAAGAAACTTTATAATATAATGTAAAATATTGCGTAAAATTTTAAATTTTATTATTTGAAATAATCGAACATTTGATAAACGAATAATTTATTCAATATATATAATTTAATTCAACACAACAATTTAAAAACAATTTACTCCTCAAAAAACAAAAATTTTTATTTCTTCTCTTTCACTCGCAATAATTATCCTTCCCCCCCCTCCTTTTTTTTTTATTTTTCTTCAAAATAAATCTCCAATCCCGTTCTCGACACCATCATCATTTAATTCACCAATTAACCCCTACATCCATCCCCCTAAATCCCAGATCCACCTTAAACCCAGATCGAACAAAACATCCACGCGAAAAGCCACTCGAGAGCAATAACGCATCTTGTACATCATCCCCTAAAAGGACGACCCATCACGACGAGCCAAAAAAAAAAAAAAAAAAAAAAATCCAGTTTTACATCTCCATCCATCGAGCCGATCCTCGTTGCATTTAATTTCTTTTGTCCCGTCAACCCTCCCACATTTTTCCCTCCCCCCCCCCCTTCCCTTTTTCATGGTGCCATAGATACTCGATAGTGGCGGTAATTAAAGTTCCGATCCAAGACCATTCGTATTTGTCATCGTTGGGGAAAGGTCGAGAGGGGAGGGAGAGATTGCGGGAAAAATCGCGATATCCCGATCCAGAGGGTTTTCCATCGGTTTTCAATTTTCGCGTGGCCGTCGTATCGAGCGTATCCGCGAATTAGTTGGAGGGGCAATGGACATGCATACGGCGACGTCGGCCGAAACGATATTATCTGGTTGGATATTGAAAATCGAAAATGGAGAAGTACGTATCGGGCGATCGAGTTTGCGGTGAGACGTTTCTGTCCTGTGGCCTGTTCCAGTGGGGAGGGATTGATGGGGGAGGGGAGAGCAGTTTTATAGTTTTGTTGGAGGATTGTGGAGCAGAGAGAGAGAGAGAGAGAGAGGATAGGGAGAAGGAAAAGAGGATGGAGGAAATGATAAGGATGAAAAATTTTGTCAAGGAGAAGATTTGTTAATGGGGAGAAGAGACAGAGATAATGATGTAAAGGAGAAGAGGAGGGGATTGTATAAAAGAAGGAGAAAAAGAAAAGAGAAAAGAGAAAGGAAAATGGATAACGAGAGAAGTAACAGAGATAATGATGAATAAAGGGCAGGGATTATTAAAGATAAAGAAAAGATGAAATAAAAAGATGAAAAGAGAAGAAAGAAGGAAGAAGATGAAAAAAATAATAAGAAGAAGAAAAGGAAAAAGAAGGAATTAAGAAAATAACGAAGAAGAAAGAGATAACAATATAAAAGAAGATAAGAGATAAAATATTGACAAGAGAAAAAAGAAAAGAAGAAATTGTTAAGGAAAAAGGGTGACGAAGAGAAAAAGATATAAAAGAGAAAATGAAAGTAAAGAGAAGGATAAAAAGGATGATGAAGGAAATCAGGGGAAAAAGAGAAGGACAAAGAAAATAAAGAATTGTAGAAATTAAAACATAATAAAAAAAATGATAGCAGAAGATAACAATAAAAAATAGAAAAAAATACAGAATAATAAAGAAAATGAAAAAGATAATAGCAAAAAGAAATCAACAAGAAGAGAGAAATAAGAAAAAAGAATAATAAGAAAAAGAAATTATGGAATAAAAAATATAACAAAGAGCAAATTGTTATTAGCCTAAAAGAAGAAAAAGAAAAATGATAGAATGAAAAATAAAGAAAAAAGTATAATAAAAAAAATAATAAATATTAAGAAGTGAATAAAAAAAGAATTTTTAATAGAATAATAAACAAAAGAAATAACAATAAGAAATTATGGAATAAAAAAAATATAACAAAGAGCAAATTGTTATTAGCCTAAAAGAAGAAAAAAAATGACAGAATAAAAAATAAAAAAGAAAAAATATAATAAAAAAAGTAATAAATATATTAAGAAGTGAATAAAAAAAGAATTTTTAATAGAGTAATAAAATATATAAAAAGAGAAAGAATAACAAAATTTTCCCAACAAGTTGAAAGAACAAAAAGAGAAAAGAAGAAGAAGAAGATAAAGAAGATTAAGGAAATTAAAAACGAGAGGATGACAAACAAGGAGAAGTGAAAGAGAATGATAAAGATATCAGAAATAGGGTGGGAGCGATAAAGAGGATCAAACGAGAGGAGAATGATAAAAGAGAGAGGAAGGGTGATACGTAGTCTAGCGTGCTCTATTGATCGGCTATATACAGGGGCAGGACCAAGAGAGAAAAAGAGAGAAAAAGAGAGAAAAAGAAAGGGACGATCCGGTGTCTAGTTTAATCGGCGAAGCGGAGCTGTCGATGAAATTTCGAAAGTTGGAGAATGATGGAAGTTGAGTGATTATTGATGGGAGAACGAGATCGTGATGAATGTGACGAGTTTTGTGAAGAGATTAGCTGCAGCATTGGACGGCTGTATTGTACGAATTAGGGAGGATTTTTAGGAAGGGTTAAAAACGCCAGAGAATTGTTCTGGGTTTTTTGTCAGTTCGTTGCCAGCGAGATTTGATTGGTTTAATTCGTTAAAGGGTGAACATTCGTTTGACTTTGATTTAGAATGGATCAGTGATGTGCATATACAGGATTGGCTATTAGATTAAATTTGTCAAGAATTAGATATTATTTTTTTTTTTAAATTTTATGATAGATGTTTATCAATTTTATATAAAAAAAAAAAAGATAAAAAATATTTGAGAATTTTTGAACGGTTTTAATTTAATTATATATATATATTTTGAAAATTCTTTTATCTCTGTATCTTTCATACTTTTTTCCTCTTATACATGTTCAATTTTAATTACAATAATGTCACTGTAATAACATGTTTTTTTTTTGTATTTTTAGATAAATTTTAATAGTTTTAAATAATATATATTTTTTTTAAAAAGTATAAAACTATAAATAAAACACTTACTTTTTAAACATACAATAGAGTGAAAAGCATTAATAATTATTAAAATATTATTTCCTAAAATGTTAATAGATAGCCTCATTCAATTTTATATTGATTAGAATTTGATAAATTATTACAAATATAAAAATAAAAAATATAAACAAATATTATAACAGAAAACAGTATCCATTCATAAAAGATATAAATTCAAGATGATTATTTCGTTTAATTCATATAAATGGAGCCTCATTTTACTTTTTAGTAATATATATCCATATTAAACGAAATATATTTTATTGCTCATATAAATTACAAAGAGTTTGAGGAATTGAAATCTTAATTCTTTTATTATCAATAGCAGCAGCATTTATAGGTTATGTTTTATCTTGAGGACAAATAAATTATTGAGGAGCAACAGTAATTACAAAGCTTTTATCAACAATTCCTTACATTGGTGATACAATTGTATTATGAATTTGAAGAGAATTCTCAATTAATAATGCTATCTTAAATCGATTTTTTTCATTACATTTTATTTTATCATTAGTAATTTTATTTATAGTAATTCATTTATTTGCTCTACATTTAACAGAATCATCAAATCCTTTAAGCTCAAACTTTAATAATTATAAAATTTCATTTCATCCATATTTTCCAATTAAAGATCTTCTAGGATTTTATATTATTTTATTTATCTTTATATTCATCAATTTTCAATTTCCCTATCATTTCCATAAAATTTAAAAACTAATTCATTAATGGTTTTCTTAAATACTGCTTTCCTTTATAATAAATCAGATAAAAAAATTTTGATATCAAAATAAAAATTTAAAAAGAAGAAAATAAATTTTTCTCATTTAACTAAACTTTTACAAAAATTTATTTTTTACATTTACAAATAAAACAATTTCATGTCACATAAATCGATTACAATTTTTGTAGCCAAAAAATTAGACCACTTGAATTGATATTAAATAAAATTTAAAAATTTAAATTAACTAATTTTACTAATCATTCATTTATTATATATTTACATGTGTTATTTTTTACCATATTGATGTTTACTTAAAATATTTGTATCTAAATCATCGGATAAAATCATTAAAAAAAATAAAGGATATGATAAAAACAAGATGCACGTCAAAAAGAATGTAATGAAACCAAAAAGAAGAAACGCAAATCGTTAATATATATATTAGTTAACAAAATTAAAAACACGAAAAATATTGAAAATTATATCCAATTTTAATCCTCAATAAATTAATTTAAAAAATATCTTCTCGAAATAATTCGAAAATAATTCGAAAATAATAGTAAATAAGTAAACCCAAGAATAAGTGATAAACAAAAATCGCCAATCGTTCGATCATTCCATCGAATCTCTCTCCATGTTTTGGTATTCTCCTTGGAAAACAAGGCGCGAAAAGCAAACGACTAATTAGCCGTGGCATCGAGGGTTTAAGCCTGAGCAGAATAGGCTGGCCAGGTTTTCGGTCGGCCTGCTTAAACACGGCGGTAAACGAAGGATTCCGTATCACGGGACCGTTTCGATTCAATTTTCACTAACTGGAGCGTGGACTAATTAACCCAACGCGAATAGCCGCTCGAGAAACAATGGCCGGCTGGCTGAGGGGGATAGTTGGTAGGGGGCGCTGTCGCGAGGGGTTGAGAGACAGGAGAGACATACTTTGTCACTGTGTGTGAGTACAGTCGGGCGAGAAAGTTCTGTTTTCAAGAAATTTATACTGCTTTGCCAAGATATTTATATAATTTATGAAAATTTGTATTTGAACATTGTTCGAAGTAAGATGTATAAATAAAATGGAAATTGAAACGATGATTAATTGAGTGAAATAAAATAATATTATCGGTGGTGCTTCGAGTTTTTTTTTTGTTTTTATTTATATTTAAAAGAGAATTTTTTATTTAGAATAATTTTAATTCAAAGAGAAATTCCTAAACGTACACCTGCGTGCGTTTGAGGAGATTAATGAAAGTTTGCGTGGTATGTAGAGCAAAACGAATTGTAAAGTTAGGAATAACAAGGATTCAGAGGGATAAATATTTTTATTTCTTCGAGAGATATGGTTCGGTTTTGTTAATAAAAATTTATTTCGGAAAAAAGTATTTCCATATTTCGATTAAATAATTTTTTAAATTTAACTGGAATTACGAAAAGATTAATAGAAAGAAGATTTACAAATATATCTATAGATGAACTGAATATGTAATTTTTTTAATTTGTATATCTTATTATTTGTTCTATTTCGAATGCAAATAAAATATAGTATTTTATGATTTAAGCATTGAATGAAATAGTATTTTCAAATAGTATTTGACTTAAGTATTAAATATAATAAAATCTTTAAATGATATTTATTTATGAAAATATTTTAGTTTCTATTTTACAATTTTGTCTCAGGTAAGTTTCATGAAAATTCTAGATTGAAAACATGTAGGAATTTCTTTTTTATTATTTATGATTTTTAATAACACACAAAAGTTGTATTCTATGAATTTGATTAATAATTTTTTAAAAATTAATTTGAAAGCGAATTTAAAAATTATTTTCATAGATTTTATAATAATTTTTATATTTTTTGCTACTTTTACAATAATTTCTATTCTATTCAATAAGTTTTTTAATTTTAAATGAAAAATTTGAATTAGATTTTTGGACTAAAAAAAAGTTTAAAAAAAATTGAAAAAACATCAAGACTTTTTGATAGTAAATTAATTTTAAACGAATCTTTTGAATCTAGACAACTTTTTTTCATGATTAAAAAATTAATATAATTTTGACTTTTTCGTTCTATTATTTTGTTTCATGAGAATATAAGATTAATATTTAAAATCTTAAAATTTGTTTATGTTTCTAAAAATTACACTTTTTTACAGTTGATGAAGTATGAATATGAATATTTGATATGAATATTTTATATATTTAAAAATTCCTTAAAAAAAAAAAAAAAAAGAATGCAAAGAACATTAAAACTTTGAAAGTCGATCATTTCATCATTTCACATTTAAAAAAAAAAGTAACATAAATTAACATTAAAAACAAATTTATTGCTCAAATCTAGATTAACATAAATATAAAAGATAATATAGAAAATATCAATTGAGAGTTATTTATCAATATTATAAATTTATTGTAAATATTATAATCATTTAAAATGATAAAATGAGACTATGATATAACAAAGATAGTAAACTGTCTTATCTTTAATTCGCTTTATTTAAAGCAAATTTACTTATAACTCAATAAATCTGAATTTATTTTTTGTGTATCAACTTTTGTTCGATCTTTAAAATTGATTCTCCAAAATATCTCGTGAATATTAAAATACTTTATACTCTACATATTCATATGATTATATTAAAAACCAAATTTTTATCGCTTTTTATAATACAATTTAGGTTCACATATAAAAAAGATTTTTATGACTGACTGTATTTATGAAGAACATAGAAAGGATAATGATGAGAAATCAAGAGGAGGCGAAGAAAGAGCATTTTTTCGGTGTTTTCACTTGCTAATGAATCAGAAAGAAAGATCACGTGCTCATTTTCCGATGAAATATGGCTGAAATAATAGAAACAAATGAAAAGAAATCGATTTTGACGAAAAAATATGTTTTATCCTTGAGAAATATTTTTTAAAGATTTTTCTATTTTTAAACATTTGATTTAGAATTGTTGTTCTTGGAATTACTTGTAAATGTTCAATTTTTCATATTTCGAAGAGACTTTTATGCAAATATTTCTCATTGCACATATTTTGCATGATTTATGTAAACGATATAAATGAATGTTTTACATATTTTTCTTTTGATATAATTTTTATTTGCATGACACTTAAATTTTATGAGACAAATAATAAAACGATAATAAAATGACTGTGAATATTGAGAATTGAAAAAATTTTAAATATATAATATATAAAATGTAATTTTTTCAGATAAATAGATATATAATTTATTAAAAAAACTTTTTCACACAATGAAATTTTGTGAAAAATAGATATACATATTAAAATATACTAATATTTTTTAAATATTATTTTAAATAATATGACACATTTTCTACATATTACTCAATATTTGACCTTCTTGCAGCTGTATAAAAAAAATTACTAATTAATCTTAATATTAAAAAAATAATATTTAAAATAAACAGTAATTAAAACCAATAAAATATTTTTTAGGATCTATTTGCTACTTGATTTATTTTAATATCTTTACTCAATTGCTAACATTAAAATTTTTCCTAAATAACAATACAATATCTTTACTCTTAAAATTAAAAATTTGAAAGATTTATGGACTGGATGCAATGAAACATAAAAATGTAAAAAGTGATATTTTGATTGATTGATTGATTGTACGAATGAGATTCTTTATATGACTTCAAATTCAGAATCTTCCATTGGATTTTCCTTAATGAAAAGAGAATCTAAATCTGAAACAGAATGACACTAAAAGATATAAATCAAGAAAGAAAATAGATGACACACGTTTTTTACAAAGCAATCACGAATAGGATAAACAAATAAGATTCTTAACACGAATTTTATGCCACTTTATTGTAGATATTCAAATTTCATTATATGCAATATTTTAAATTATTTAAATAAACATTATTTTGTTTTATGAAACGTGTTATTCATTATTTATTAAGTAATCTTCACGAATTCTGTTAAAAATTAACAATATCCTTCACAATCATCAAACCTCAAAAAAGAGACTTTCCTTCCAAAATTTATTCGCTAAAAACTCTCCCCTCATTTTTTGCAACGCAAGCCTCCCTTCTTTCACCTTTTTATCCCTACAACATCGATCCGATGTCTACACGTCCAAACCGTTCAAAATAAACCGAGAGAACAGCAGATCCCCGCCAAAAGCATTCAACGCTATCAAACCCCGAAGAAAAAGGGTGTGAAAAACAAATCAATCCGTTTCGTATCACCCTAAATCACAACGATCCTCGCGTCTGCCCTTATCAATCCCTCTTCTCTTTGAACGATCCTCCTCCATGAACAACAATAACAACAACAACAACAACAACAAACTTTACCTCCCTTATTAAAAAAAAAAGAAGAATAAAAGGAAAAATTCCATCGAAAAAATTCCAAAGGAATCATGGAGGTGAGGAGAGAAAGGAATAGAGGAGACACGAGAGGAAAAGAGTCACACAGCGAGTTGAAAGAGTCGAACATGGCGAAAATGGCGAAAACACGATTATCTCGAGTGCAGGGAGGAAAGAAGGGGGAAAGTCTTTTGAAAGAAAGGGAAGAAAAGCAGCGACGGGGACCTGGTTTGGCCTGTTCATCGGACAAAAGGGGTAAAACGTTGAAAGGGAGCAAGAAAGGAGAATTCCAGCTTCCTTGGATCGTGGTGAACTGCACGTACCTGGACAGAGGAAAGGGGTTGAATTGGAGGCGGGATTAAACTACGAGGAAAAGTGGTTTCTAAGGCAAGGAGAGGCAACGTGGAAAGCTAAAACACCTGAACGGTTCCTCTGGCTAACCGGCCTAAACCTCCTCTCTCCCTTCGCTTTTATCCGTGTCGTTGTTGGCCCCAGGCTCTGTGGCCTTCTAGATTCGGGAGGCGTGCTCGTGTATGGAGAGAAGTTCCTTGGTGGCTTGGCCTCCTCGTGAAGGGCAACGCTTGTATAGGTGGTCAGTGTTGGGAGAGGATGTGATTTTTGAAGGTATTGAGGTTGGAAGATTGTTGGAGTATGTTTTTTGGATGAATGTAAAGGGATGTTCGCAGATAGTGCAAAGCTAGTATACTTTGTGGATTTAGCTTAACTATATTCGAATCAGATTATCCATTCTTGAATTTTTAACAGGATATCAATCAAGACAAAAGATACTTAGAATAATGATTGTAGAGAAAAATGTTATTTTTAATAATATTGGAATTAAAATTTTATTTATATAAGAATATAAAGAATATAAAGAATATACGTAAATAATGTAGAATTTTTGTCTATGTATCTATAAATTGATTGGATTTTTTGTTGGTTTTAAATTTAGCTTAAATTGACTAAAATTTAATTACTGTATTTAATTATCTACTTCTAGATCTTTATTTAATACAGTATTAGTATATATTATTATTATTATAGATTATATTATTATATATTATTATTATATATTATTATATATCTTTAAGATATTTAATATAATAACAATTATAGAGAAAGATATAATTTTTGATAATGTTGAAATTAGAATATTTGTTGGATTTATGCTATATTTATAAAATGATATAAATAACTTTGAATGTAAAAATATTAATACAAAAATATTTATTATATCATTGATAATTTAGATTTTCATTTTAATCCCAAAATTTAAATCAGATTATTTATTTCTGGATATATATTTATCTGAAGTCAATTAGGATAACCAATACTCAAAATGATTGTATAGAAAAAAATATAATTTATATTTAACAAGTAGTATCAACCACAATAATTAGTATTCAAAATGTCATTAATAGAGAATGATCACATGATTTTTTTTTTATTTGATATTATTAAGATTAAAAAATTATTTGAGTTTTGAATCAGAATATAAAATAATGTGGAGCACAGACACATAGATATAATTCATTAATATTTTCTAAATTCTAAATTTTAATTCTAAAATTGATCAATTTATTCATGTCTGAATTTAGATTTAGTATCAACTAGAATAACTGATATTGATATAGTCGTACAGAAAAAGCTATATATATATGTGTCTGTGTGTGTGTGTGTGTGTGTTAATAATTAATACTTAGAATAAATTTTTGAAATTCATCTAAATATAAAAAGATGTATATATCTAATATAGTGCTAATTCAAAGTTAGATATTTCATTAATACTTTAGATTTTCATTTAAACTGTAGAATTAACCAAATCAGCTTATCTATTTCTATTTTCACATTTACTTGAAATATCAACTAAGACAATTGAAACTCAATAAGGTTGTTCGGACAAAGTTATGTTATTTTTATAGTTACAGTTATAAAGTTGATTATATTTTGTAATTTATCTATATAATATAGAGAAATATGCAATTAGTATGAAAATACAAGCATATCTTATTAATACTTTAAACTTTTTCTTATAAATGAAAATGAACTTAAAATTTATCATAGTTAGATCTGTTAAGTCTAAATATAAAAAATACATAATTAATACAATGTTAATACCAAAATTGATACTACAAAATTTAAAATTTTTACTTCTAAATTAATCCTAACCAAATCAGTACATTTAGTTTTATATTTATTAAAGAAGGAAGAAAGTAAATAAATTTTACTTTCATTCAAGAATTTTCTTCTTGAACATTCTTTCAATAAAAGAATTGCATTATTTATTCAATAGAATAGATTTATATAAAAGAATCTAAAGTGCTATAATATTTATTACATAATTAATATAAAATTCCTATACTCATGATATCATTATTCGTTGTTTTATCCATGGTTGATCACATTTTTCATAAACAAAAGAATAAAATTATTTAAAAAATTCTCTTCAAATACATCTTTCAAAAAAATCACTATCGAATTTTGCAAATCACCATCGAATCGATGTTAATAAAATTCAAAATGTACGTTTTGTAATGTATCATGTGTAATCGAATCACAATGCCACGACTGTGACATTCAATTATGGCACTTGGCCAGTGGTCCCAATATAGAAATCTTACAAGAATTCTAATCCAAAACGTCGAGAATCACGTGTAATATTCCGTGTGTAGGACATGTATAATAAAGCTATCCACAGCGTATCTAAAAATATCAAATAATTCAAGTAATTCAAGAAAATATTTTCGTCGAGAACATAACAAATATCATCATATCATCAAATTAAAAAAAAAAAATAATCTATTAGAATTTTCTTTCTAGATTGTTCAATTGATATATTTTTGTCACGGCAATGAAATTAAAGTATAAAAGTATAAATGAAATAATGATAAATAATGAATAATATAAATATAGTAATATACAAATGATAAAAATATAATTACTATATATAAGAATGAATGAAAAATTAACAACAATAAAAATGAAAGAATAATAAAATGGCGTTATAGAATTATATTAATGGAGTGACAATTAATTAAAACTAAAAATAAGAATTAATAATAATAATAAATGAAAAATAATTTTGACTAAATCATATTACAAGAATTTTACTTGTAATTATAATTTTCAGTTAAATTAATAGTAAATTTCAATATATATTGAACAAAAAAAAAATTAAAAATAATAATGATAAATAATGAATAATATAAATATAGTGATATAAAAATGATAAAAATATAATTACTATATATAAGAATGAATGAAAAATTAACAACAATAAAAATGAAAGAATAATAAAATGGCGTGTTATAGAATTATATTAATGGAGTGACAATTAATTAAAACTAAAATAAGAATTAATAATAATAATAAATGAAAAATAATTTTGACTAAATTATATTACAAGAATTTTACTTGTAATTATAATTTTCAGTTAAATTAATAGTAAATTTCAATATATATTGAACAAAAAAAAAATTAAAAATAATAATGATAAATAATGAATAATATAAATATAGTGATATACAAATGATAAAAATATAATTACTATATATAAGAATGAATAAAAAATTAACAACAATAAAAATGAAAGAATAATAAAATGGCGTGTTATAGAATTATATTAATGGAGTGACAATTAATTAAAACTAAAATAAGAATTAATAATAATAATAAATGAAAAATTATTTTGACTAAATCATATTACAAGAATTTTACTTGTAATTATAATTTTCAGTTAAATTAATAGTAAATTTCAATATATATTGAACAAAAAAAAAATGGAAAAATATTGCTTCGTGTTTTAGCGTTTCGCTCTGATCTAAAGTCCGATCAGAAAAAATCTTCAAAGGCGTGAAGTTCAATGAATAAACTTGTAATCCGACTTTGATATCACATTAATGTCATGAGTGAACATTTTAAACTCTTCTTTGAAGTGAACGGCCGGAATAATACCCTTTCACATCTAAACTGATCTTTTATTTAGTTTTTCAAAGAATATATGTTATGTGTAAAAATAAAATAACGAAGCTACCTGTGGAAAAATTATGTTGAAAAATTCTTTTCACTTTGGATTTTCTTGGAATATTGATTAGAAATTAAATTCGTGTCAAAAATAAAATTTTTGCTCATTTCTCTATTTATATTTATATTATCTAGATATTAAGATTTCATTAAATTTATTTAGAAAATAAAATTTTTAAAATGTCCTTAAAAAATTTATATTTTAAAAATATTATTTCTTATTCATATTTTTAGATTCCGCTTAGCATTATTATTATTTTTTTCTTTACTTAAAAGTAAGACCATTATTCTCTTCTCTCATATTTTTCTTATTATTTGTTTTAATGAAGCTCTTAAGTGCTAAAACATTTTCATACTGTTTTTAATTGTAGAATATACAGTAAAATTTTTATCAAACTCTGTAAAATATATCTGTATAAAAATAAAAATAATATATTATTGAATAAAAGAAAGATATTGCTTTTAAAATTCTATAACACATTGTTAAGATAATCAATTTCTAAAATTTAACAAAAAATAATAAATAAATAATATAGAAAAAAAAGTATAGAAACAAAATTTTTCCAATAACTTTTTCAATTATTTTCATATACAAAGATCCATAGTTTCTTCTTTTATAAAATAGAATAAACGTAAATATAATTTATTATTATAATTATTTATTCAATTTTTCGAATTAAAATACAATAAAATATATTCTGTGATATTTTATATATATTATAAATCTGAAAATAAATGTAATTAAATTAAATATAACATAAAAAAAGATATAGCAAGAAAGAAAATAAAGTAGAAAAGAAAGTAAATAAAGAAAATAATGAGAAATAGTTTCATCAAAATTTTTTAAAAATTTAGTATTCAAAATCAAATGAAAATCATAATCATATATTATATCTACATATATACATATATTATCATCTACAAGATGCAATATAAAATAATTTTTTTCATTTTTCTATTAATCTATCTATCTAATTATTTAGATATTTTTTTTTAACATAAAATTAAAAATTTTTTATCTTTAAAAAATTTTTAAATCAAATTGCATCATCATTATTTGTCATATTACTTCCGATATGTATTCCAAATTTAAAATTTTATTATCAAAAAAATTACTAAAATTACAAAAATTGAATAACAATTCGAAAATTTTATTTAGTGATAAATATAAAATTACAAAAATTTTTACAAAATTTTGTACAAGTTTCGTTAAAATAAAAAATACAAACAAAAAAGAAATACTAAAATAAAATGTGTAAAAAAGTAAGAAAATAAAAAAAATGACCAGATTTACGAATAATTAACGATAACCATTGGCTAAGATCGATTCCGGAAACAGGTCTTCCAATCCACGTTAAACCTTCGAGGCATTCTCTTCAGTTACCAGAAGTTCGAAAGCTTTCAGACATCTCGATCCATGATACAGATCTTGATACACGTGTAGATACATGTAGATGTAAGTGTATCAACAGAGGGAACAGGCACGTATCGAACTCTACAGCCACATAACTCACCTAGCCGACTGGTTAAGCGTCGAGTCGATACTGGAGATTTTCATTTCCGTCTTTGGTAACTTTTCCCCGTCATTAAGGGACCCAGAAAAATGGCCTTTTATCAGCCATGGCTTGGGAAATAGAGTTTATCAACGAGAGAAATTTCTTTTTTTCGTTGATTGTGGATTAGTGGTAAATGGAGTAGTAAATTGAATACTTTGGGAAATAAGTGGAGGTAACTAAACTTATTTAAAATAAAGTAGACGGATTTATTATTTGAAATTTTAAAAAGATATTTATTATTTTTTTTAATTCTTTGAAATTGTACGACGAAATTTTTTTAAATTTAATTTGAATTTTAACATGTTACATATAGATTTAAATAAAAATGATTTTTATACAATTTTATATATAAATTTATATTTTATATAATAATTTTTATATAAATTTCTATACAATTTTATATACAAATAATTCGATAATTAAATTTTATAGTGATTTAAATGTATATGAAAATTTAAACAAAATTGAATTTTATAGAAATTTCAAGTAGTAAAATTTAATTCCATAGTATTTCAAATCAGAATTCGATTGGCAATTTATTAATATTTAATTTTAATGTTCAAAATACCTCTTTTTTTTACAATAATTAAAATTTCTACATTAAAATATCAGATAAAACAGAGATTCTTTAAATTTTCTTTAAAATATTTTTATATTTCTAGGAATTTTTATTTTAATTATATTTTAAAAAATTATTTTCTAAAAAAAGAGAATTGATTTTCGATAATTTATGAATATTTCTTAGCACTATTTCTATTTATAAGTCTTAATTAAAAATTTAACTAATAAATTATTCCTTTCAAATATACCAAATCATTTCTTTACTAAAGATATTATAATAAAAATAAAAAATTAAAAAAATCAATAAAATATATTAAAAAAAATATTTTACAAAAGATTTCCAAATTTTATGTAGTTTGCTTCTATAGTTTGAACAACAATCATAAATTATATAAATATGTCATTAATTATATAAAAATTGTAATGTAAGAAAAAATAATTAAAATGAAAATGCTATTTGAATATCAAAATGTTTAAGTACTTTTCAATGCAAAATTTATTAATCTGAAAATTTATAAAGTCTAATGTAAAAAATTTACAAAAATTTGTCTTCTTATTTTCTATTAATATTTTGTATCATATTTAAAAATAATTAGATATTTTTGTTTTCAATTTATTTCAACAATTTAATTCAATAAAATTCAAATAATACCAAAGAAACGTTCAAAAATATTTCCTTTTATTCTTTTTACATTTTGTTTTTTTCTACCTTTGAGTCTGCATAATATCCAGAATGTAACTTTATGCCATCGAATTTTATTTACAAAACTCCTCGGTAAAATATAAAATAGAAATGTGGAAATTTATAAAACACGTCGACGTTCATGAGTCAAAGGATAGAACTATAAAGGAAAGAAGCAATAAAAATCTTATAAATTATAAGACATACGAAGATGCAAAGAGTAAGAGTTTCTTCTATACGTGTATCATACTTTAATTTTTTTTTCAAGAAATAAAAAATTCTTACTTATAAAAGAAGAATCATTTTTACGAATAATCTCTTATTTTTGTAATTTTGATTCTTTTTTTTTTTAAGAATTTTAAAAATAAAAAAATTTTTTAAAGAGAAATTTAATATATAATATCTAATAAAATCGAGATATATATACAGGGTGATCCATAAATATGATATAAATAAAGTAAAAAAGATTGTACGACTACAAAATAAAATAAAAATATAAAATTTTAAAACAATTTTTTCATATAAAGCTTTGTTTCCGAATAATTTTGAACAATTTTCAAATACAAATAACATTAATTGATTCTTGATTGAATATGAATTATCGACAGATGATTACTTTAAATGTAGAAATAAGCAAAAATTGTAGGATAAAATTTATCATTGTTTTTGAAAAAATTAAAATTGAACACGTATAGTCATAATTCCATGAATTTTCAAATTCGATTTTTTTGAAAATTAATTTTTAAATTTATTTTATATTATTATATTATACATTGATATATATATTATACATAAATAAATATATTATACATTTTTTTTATTTCTCATTTAAAATAATTTATTCTACAAGAAATTTAAATTAATATTTTTATTTATATTTGAAAAATCAACTTTTTAATTTGTCCGAAAACGAATTCTCTCGCGTAATTTCGTTATTCTTGATTTTCGTCTTACTTCGAATCATAAAACTTTCCCCTGATCCTATTTGTAATATGAATTACGGGCCACCCTGTGTAAAAATACATTGGACGAGAAATTTTCCATCACCTTTATTTTAATATTGATTTTTGTACGTAGTTGAAATGAAACTTCCCTTTATTTCCTTTCTCCACACGCCAGTGAACAATTTTATCGCGATACCATTTTCAATTTCGAATCATTTACGTGGTTTACATTCCTCCGTTGCGCGACGAACGGTGTTCACCCTCGAATGAATTTCTCCTCCGCATATTTCAGTGAAATTTTCTGTTTGAAGTAATAATTGGAGGTTCCATCGAATTAAGTGGAACAGAAGAAACAGAGAATGATCGATGAACTTCCATTTTGGCACGGTCAAATCCTTACAATTTTTTTATCTTTCTCCTTGAAAAATACAAAAAGAAAAAAAATAACATAACAATAAACGATAGAACAATCGATGAAGAAATTTTATTTCTTATTGCGAATAAAATATTCGAAAAATGAGAAGAAAAGATTTAAAATTAACATTTCATCGAATAAAATAAATAATAATAATTTTAAATATTTATAGAAATTAATCGTCTTCTTTTAGTAAAATAGCTTATATTATATTTGCAAAGAAGAAATTCAAAAAATAGAAATCTTTCAAACCAATTAAATTTTAAATATTTTTGGATAAAAAAAACCTTTAATCCTAAAATTGACATTTGAGTCTAACAATCTAATTTCATGTTTAATAGTAGATTAAGCTAAAGGTAACCTAAATCTAACTCAAATATAGCAGTGCCCACTTTAACGCTTGCAGTTTGGATCGAATTGAGAATACTTATCTGGGCAGATGTCTATCGCGAGATTAACTTTTGAGAGAGAGGAAAAAAATGTGAATGCGAGTCAAATTTTATTCAGCAGTTTATTTCATTCATTTCACTCAAATTTATTTTTAGATTTCATTTCTAATAATTAATGTCAAACTAATGTAATTACTTGAAATGAAATAATGGAAATATTTTCAGCATTCTGAAACAATTTCTTGAGATGGATCCAATATATATATATGTAATAACCTGATTCTATTCTTCATACCAAAATTCAAACTTAATCTAAACTTAGCTCAAATATTTAAAAAATTTATTTCATATGTATCATAACCTAATTCAATAATCTGAAATATATGAAATACTTTTTTATCTGTATAACCTATCTATAATAATCTGATACTTAATACAAAATTTAATGTAGATATTTGAAAAATCCAAAAACAAAATATTTTTATTACTGTGAAATAATACTTACAAATATATTCAAATTCTCTACTTGATATTCATTAAACTACTAATTCAAATCTAATTCAAAAGTTTCAGGAGAATTAAATTTCATATGTTCCAATCTAATATAATATAATTCAAAACGAAATAAATAAAATATTTTTGATATTTCAAACTTCTTTATATGGAATCTATAATAACTATACAAAATAAAGTTAAATTTCATATGTATCAATCTAGTAGTAATTAATTGAAACTACTTTCCAAAATAATTTCTTCAGAAGATTTAAAATCCAAATCTAATTTAAATCTAGTTTCCAAAACTTTTGAACAAATTAAATTTCATATATATATTGATTTAACGTGAAAATGATTTCAAAATTTTTTTAACCTAACTTAATTCAAGTTTTACATGTATACCAATCTAGTATAATGATTCATAACGAAATACTTTGGTATTCCAAAACAATCCCTTCAGAAAGGATTGAAATACCAAACTAATTTAAATTTAACCCAAGTCTAGCTCAAACATTTGAAGGTATTAAATTTCATGTGTGCCAATTTAATACAGTGATTCGAAATGCTTTTGAAGAAAACTAATCTAACAAATGTAAATTTCAATTGTGTCGATCTAATCCATCATTAATTTAAAACAATTAAAACGAAATAACTTTTCCAAAACAATCCCTTTAAGAACGTCTTAAACGCTTATATCTAAATTTTACATACTATACAATGATTCAAAAACTTTTTATGAATATATTCACAATAACAAAACTCTATCAACTCGATATCAAAACTGATCTAAATTTATTATTCAAAATAAAATACTTTTAATATTCCAAAACTAACCTAACCTAACTTTATTATCTAACCTAAATTTTTTACCAATACGCACCAATCTTAATCTTAAACGATTCAAAACGAATTACTTTCGAGATTCCAAAACAAGTCCTTCTGTAAGAATCTGAAACAGTGCGTCGACACTTTCCTTTCCACTCGTTCCTCGCAACCACAAGTTGATCCGTCGACGATCCGCGGAATACAGCGCTATTCCTGGCGGAGACTCGTGTCGAGTGAGCGCGGTCGCGGCTAACAGAGAGGATTAAAAATACGTTGAAGTGTCTTCTCCCTATCCTTGCAGGGCCACGGTTTGAAATACAGCGGTTGTAATGAAGCTTATTCCCGTGCTCGTGCCACGCCGCGGAAAGCGGCTTAGCTTTTAATTGCTACCAGTCCGGCATAATTTTACCGTCTCTCAGGCTTGCCCTCGTAACTCAGACTTCGGCTAACTTCACCGGATACTCACGCGGATTTTAATGGAAGAGGTTCGCGAGTCTCTCTTTCCAAGAGAAAAAAATTATTTCGCGATTTCTTTTTCGAGAAAATATTTTTCTCTTTTTTTTAATTTTTATTTTTTGATTTGTTCGATAAAATACATAATTAAGAGTGAAATTTTTTTATTTGTGATTTTAAATAAAAATTCTTTTTCTTTTTTTAATGATTTTAATGGAAGACGTTTGCGAGTCTCTCTTTCCAAGAGAAAAAAATTATTTCGCGATTTCTTTTTCGAGAAAATATTTTTCTCTTT
Source organism: Apis mellifera (assembly GCF_003254395.2). Classification (NCBI taxonomy): domain Eukaryota; kingdom Metazoa; phylum Arthropoda; class Insecta; order Hymenoptera; family Apidae; genus Apis; species Apis mellifera. The sequence goes on from NC_037649.1 coordinate 1,827,665, forward strand.
TTTTAATTTTTATTTTTTGATTTGTTCGATAAAATACATAATTAAGAGTGAAATTTTTTTATTTGTGATTTTAAATAAAAATTCTTTTTCTTTTATTAATGGTACTTAAACGATTAGAATCTTAATTTGATCAAAAGTGTTTTAAAAGTATTTAGTAAATCATTATTTTCATTGATTTTAGACATTTTTGTTTTCAGTAATAATTTTTATTTCTGGTAAATAATTTGAGTTAGGTGCTAAAGAAATTCTTAATTTATTCATTCAAATTTTATATATAGTGAAATTAAGTTAAATAGTTAAATCAGAAGATTTATTTATAATAAAAAATAGTTAATCATATTTATACATATTTTATTTTTTAATTTCTAATTTATTATATATAAGATAAATTTAAACACAATTATACATTTTATTTTATTCTGCTTTAATTCCAATCATTTGTATAGTAAATATATTTATATACAAAATACTTAACTTTTAATCACTAATATTTCAATTGTTTTTGACAGTATTAAAAATTATTTCAGATATTCAATATATTTATATATATAAATAATATTTAATACTTAATAATTTTTAATCACTTGGAATATTTCAATTATTTTTATGATAATATTAAAAATTATTTCAGATAAAAATTGAATAGTTTTAGAGGAAATATATTTTAATATTATTAATTTCAAATATCTCTTAAATTAATATTATAAAAATTTATATAATTTCATTTAAAAATTAATTTCCTCTTTGTACGATCTTTATATCTTCGCAATAATTTATAAAAAAAAAAACATTTACTAAAAATATTTTTTAATATCATGAAAAATAAGAAGGATATTTCATAATGATAAAATTAGATAAACATCGTAACTCGAATAAACCTTTTTACAAACAAGTTTAAAACCTATTGCAACTAATAAAACTCGAACATACATTAATATTGTAACCTCAACTTGAATCTAAGGATAAATATTTGCGAGTCGCAAATATAAACGAAAATAACAGTTGAACAACATCATCTTGATTGTAATCCTTCACCTTTTGTTTATTACCCTTTAATTTGAACGAGAAATATACGGAATTATCCGTGAAACTTGGCTGAAAATTACCAAGGTGTGATGATCCGCCGCTTTGTAATCGATAATTGTCGACAATGCAAAGTTGGCGAGAGACGGTTCGGAACGGCGCAATTTTCCAACGGACGTGAAAATTGGAAGCTTTCGAACCTCGAACCTCGTCTCTTTATCTTGTCTTTGGCGAGTTTCCGTGACTTATCTCGTTGTCTCGACATAGTTTCGATGCAGGTCGAAGGCTCGAGTCTGCGATGATAATCGTAGAGAATGAAGATATACTATCTGCGAAATATCCGTGAAACCACCTGACTTACTTTTACTTTTTTTTTGTCTAGTGGATGCTGTGCATGACGTTATATCATTTTTGTACGATTATAAATCTTTTATTTTTTGTGCAGTGGAGCCTCTGTATAGCATTATATTATTTTTGTATATTTTTATATATAACATGTAATAATATATAATAATATTTAATATTTATAATATAATATTTACAAAACCACATTAAAATTCAAAATCATCACTAAATATTCGTTGATAAAAATTTCATTATTTATCCTATCTCGTTTTTTATCATGCAAATTTATTATCTATTCGTTAAAGTAGAAGTAAACATTTTATTAAACTAGATAAACAATTTTAATTAAAAAAAAATATGTTATTTATTTATATACAAAAAATTATTTTATTAATTAATGAGGTAAATAATGAAATCTAATATTATAGAAAAGAATATATAATTTTTTATATAGGTATTATATACATATATATATTTGTGGCATTACATTATTTTATTTTTCTGTTGTCATTTTTTATCAGTTGATTTGTAAATTTATTTACTTTATTATTATTATTTTTGAACAATTCAATGGAAAAAGATTAAAATTTTAATATATTCAAATAATAATTGATTTATTATAAAAGTAAATATATTTCCATTTTATAAATATACTATGAAATATTTTTTATCAAATATTTTAAATAATATATATTCTATTTTTCAAACGATACGAGGTATTGCATAAAATATAATTTATAGAATTATTAAGAAATGTTTTATGCAAGTTAAATCATCGATACTTATTTCTTCTACTTAAATATTAGCATAATTCAGATTAATATTATAATAGGATAATAATAGGATCATGTCTTTTGATACGTTTCAATAAACTGTAATAACCTAATAATCTTTATAAAAGTTAGCTTACATTTAATTCTCAAAAGAGATAATCAGATTTTATTAAAAATTTTTTAAAGGATATATATATATATTTATAATATCAGAAATTTAACTTAATTGAAAAAATATTTGTAATTAAAATTTTCTATATTATAACCATTTTTTAATTTTTCTTTAATTTTAATTATTCTTTTAAATACTTGATTTTACACTTGATCAAAATTCAATCCACGATTATCGATATCCTTGAAAGTATCAGAGAGCTGTTCAGAATAAGAAATCCATTATGGAATTTTTTTAATTCGATCGAGTATTTGATGCTTGTCAAAATAATTGAATAAATCTCGATACTGGCTCGAAACTGACGGACTGTTTGTCGATATTTAGTATAATTTGAAATTCGCACACGTCTGGCTAATGGAATTTCAATCGGATACGTCTCTTCTACCAGATTTATTCCAATGATAGAATTTAAAGTGTTTAAATAGATATACATGAAATCAAATCTGCCAGAAAAAAGTAAATCCTTAATATACATTTTATTAACATTAATTAACATTATATTAATTAACATTTTACCAATATATATATATATATGTATACTATATAAATGCAAATTTAAATTATTTTTAATATCTTTTCATTGTGAAATTTAAATATGATTTGATAATTATAATGCTTTGGTTCTTGATTTTTCTTACTATATATTTTAAGGAAAAACAAAATTATTAACTTAATAAAATAAAATTTATTTTTATTTTTACTAGAAAATGAGAATAAAATTCTCTTCTTTTTAATTAAAATCTTATATCTAATACTTTTTCATTTTTCAAGATACATTGTAATATTTGATATTTTTATGTTTCAAAGTTATAAAATGTACTTATATACTTTGTAAATAAGAATAGTTTAATAATTCATTTATATTAACAAAGAAAGTGAATTAATTTCAGATTTCTTAGATATTTATAAGACTTTTTAAATCTTAAAATCCACGTTTCATATTTTGATTTTAATATTAATACTTCTCTCATTTCTTAACAATTTATCCAAGAAAAAAGATAATTAATATAGAAAAATATAGAAAATATAGAATCTTATAAATAAGAAAAAATATTAAAAAACCACATTAAAATTCAAAATCATCCCTAAATATTCGTTGATAAAAATTTCATTATTTATCCTATCTCGTTTTTTATCATGCAAATCTATTATTTATTCGTTGAACACTTTAGAAGTGAACACTTTATTAAACTAGATAAACAATTTTAAATAGGAAATTGATTCATAAAGATACATGTTAAATAAACAAGAAAATATGACATCAAACTATTTCCAGTCACTAACAATGGAATATAAGTACTCGCACATTTTTCCCTATCTTTCATTTCCGCAAGAGAATAATTCAAAATATCACTTAATACGTAAATATTAATTGAAATAAAACAACCGAGTATCTTTTTGCAATACTATTCCCCTCGTATCGCTATTAATTAATCTCGGTAAATAGAAGCAATCAGTGACCGTCGATTCTCACAATCGCAATGTCCGTTCATTTAAACGTCGAAACGCGTCGAATGGATGTTCCGCGAAACGAAATCGATTTCATGGAATCAGCGTTGCTCATAAAATTACTCGGCAAGTTCTCATTAAACTCATCGCCCGTTTTCATCGAAGAAAATCTCGTTTTTACGTCTGGCACAGTATCCAGGTCTAATTAAATCCTCGTCTACCGAGGATGAAAAGTAAAAATATTAAAAAAAAAAAAGAAAAAAAAGAAAGAAGGAAGGAAGGAAAGGAAGAAAAAGAAGAAAAAAAGAGAATTCGATTCGCAAACGTTTGCGGTTCTTGTTTGTTTCAACGCGAGAAATGAGCTTTTCTAATGTATTAAGATTATGAATAATTCGTTGATGTATTCGTGGAAATAACTTTAGAATATTCTAAATATCAAATATAAAAATTGATGTACAAAAATGTAGAACACGAAATTTGAATAGAGTATACAATTGGTTTCAAAAGTATCTAATCATATTGAATATAAGATATATTTATGAAAAATTAGTATATTTTTATGAAACATCTTTAAATTTAAGATTCTAAATATCTAATTCTAAATATAAAAGTTTGTATACAAAATATACAAAAATATATAGAATATGAAATTTGAATGAGATATATATTTGATTTCAAAAGTATACAGTTATCTTGGATATAAGATATATTTATAAAAAATAATATAGGATATTAAGATATTCATGAAACATCTTAAAAGATATCTAACAAATATAAAAGTTGATACATAAAATATAGAATGTGAAGTTTAAATAGAATTTATATTTGGTTTCAAAAGTATCCAGCTACTTTGAATATAAGATTTGAATATAAGATATATTTATAAAAAATAATATGGAATATTAATACATTCTTGAAACATTTTTAAAAGATTCTAAATATTTAACAAAAATATATAAAAATCTAAAATATCTATAAAAGTTGATACATAATATAGAATAATATAAAATATAGAATGTGAAGTTTGAATGTGATGTATATTTGGTTTCAAAAGTATTCAGCTACTTTGGATATAAGATACATTTATAAAAAATAATATGGAATATTTAATATATATTTAATTAATATATTCTTGAAACATCTTTAAAAGATTCTAAATATCTAACAAATATAAAAATTGATACACAAAATATAGAATATGAAATTTAAGTGGAATGATAATTGTAATTAATTTGAAAATATTGAGTCACATTGGATATAAGATATATTTATAAAAAATTTGAGACATCTTTAAAAGATTCTAAATATCTAACAAATATAAAAGTTGGTATATAAAATTGGTATACAAAAATATAAAATATGAAATTTGAATGGAATGATGAGTGTGAAATTGATTTCAAAAATATCCAGTCACATTGAATATAAGATATATTTATGAAAAATAGTATAGAGTAATATATATATTTTTTAAACATGTTCTATATATATATATAGAACTTGTTTAAAGAATCGATTCTGGAGATCAAAAAAAATATAAAAATTGGTACAAAAATAATTAAGTGAAGCTTGTGTTAAATGAAGTGAAATAAAAGTAGACCGCAATGTCAGTGTAACAAAGACAGAACAATTTCTATTTTTCGCTATATTAATGCAAATTTAAATTTTTATATATCTTTATATAAATTCTCTAAGTATATTTTTAATAATTTCAATTCCTAATGAAATATTTCACAGTTACTATAAAAATAAGACATTTTCTATATAGAATATTATCTTCTTAACTGGCTAGAATTGCACTTAACTGATCGTTGTTATCTTATTATCTCTATTTCACACAATAAAACATATTTCACGCCAAGAATTCTTCGTATAGATTAATCTAAATACTTTCTTTGCTCACTGGAGTTTGGAGTTAATAAATGACTGTTACTATCTTCGTTTCATCTATCTATCTCTATCACATCCAGACTGAATTCTTAGTATAAATCCTCTTCTGTTAAGTGGTTAGATGTAAGTGGTGAAATGTTTGTTTAATTGAGATGTTGGGTTGGAATGGATATAGCTCTCGTGCGTGCGAGAGAGAGAACAAAGAAGACTTATGTGTCTGTGCCTTTAATTATAAATACCGTATAGCTGGAATAAACTGTTTAGATTTGGATCATTGACTAACATATTTATCTGAAGGATATAGTTTTATTTGTTACATTTATCAAATTTCAAGTCAAAATTAATAAAAAACAGATTGAATATTAATTTAAAATTAGATTATAATGTATTTATTTTAAAAATAAATTATAATAAATATTAAACATTGAAATTAATTTGATTTATATTTAAAAGTTATTTTTATTTCTTAACAATTTTAATTATTTATTTTTTGACAAAATTGGATAATATTAGATTATATTATAATATATTTATTTTAAAAATAAATTATAATAAATTATATAAATTATGATTTATATTTAATTAAGTTATTTTTATTTCTTAACAATTTCAATTATTTATTTTTTGACAAATTTGAATAACTATTAGATTAGAATATAATATTTATTTTAAAAATAAATTATAATAAATTAAACATTATGATTTATATTTAATTAAGTTATTTTTATTTCTTAACAATTTTAATTATTTATTTTTTGACAAATTTGGATAACTATATTTATTATTAATTTAAAGTTAAAAATTATAGAAATTTTTATATAAAATATTAGCATTATTTATTATTATAATTAATCATTCAAAATAACTATCAATGACACACAATTAATAATTTATTTCTAATTTCATTTTTTATACAATAAATTTATCAAAAATTACTTCAAAATTCTCTACATTTCCCTAATATAATATACAAAATTATTAACATAAGAATTTGTAAATTATACATTTCCAATTTTTCTCTTCCTACTTTTCAATATTTTCTTTTACCACTTTAACATTCCATCAATAACACGTAACATACAATTTATTTCCAACCTATTCACTTCCAACAAAGTAATCGAAATAAATTCATCGAAAATTACATAAACATTCATAAATTATATATATTTCCAATTTTTCTCACCTCTACTTTTCAATATATTCTTCGATACGTATCTAAAATTATATAAATCAAAATCTATGATCCACTGTGATTCGCATAAGCATAAAAATTCATAAATCACGGTATAAAATATTTTTTTTAACGAGTAATCGATCCATTTTCTTCTTGCAAAGGAATTCCCCAAACGCAAGCCCCCCCAAATCCTGCGAACCGCAATCTCGTCACAAAGGCAACGAGAGAGGGCACCACCTCCCTATTTATTTCCAGCTATTTCTCCGCATGGTCAGCCACGAATCAGCTCGCGACGAGTTTAATACGATCACGACGATGGAACTATAACGCACAATCCGTGGGGGTATTGGCCACGAGGCAATGGTGCATGCGGCAAGCCTGACACATATCAATCAGCCGATGGAATCCTCGGCCGCACTCGCGATCCGACAAACCTCCGTTTCCCTCTCTCTCTCTCTCTCTCTGTTCGCCCATTCTATCGGTATTCGCCCTCTGCCTCTGTTCCTTTCTCTTTCCACGCAGTGCATCCCTCTCTCGAACGCATCCCTCTGTCCCAGGTATCGACTATGACACGGTGGTGGTCGCTTGCATATCGAGTATAGGCTGTCGTCGGCTTGGAATTTCAATGCTAATCAGCTGTGATGTCTGATTGAATGGCGTGGTCCTTGAACGGATAGCCGCGGGCACTCCAAGACGTGACGTGGTGGGATACGTGGATCTGTTAAGTACTGTGTACCCTAAGCTGCGAGTGGTTTACCTTCGTGATAGTTGGATCGTAATCTGACGTCTGAAGTGCTATTCTTGGTTTTCTTTTCTGGTTTCGTGATCGTTGGATAAATGCAAAATTTTCGTTTGATCGTAATTTGATATTGATTGGATACTTAAACCAGAGTTTTTGTTATGATTATTAAGTAAACGTGGAAATGGATATTGGAATAAATGTATTTATATTGTAGGGAAAGTAAAGAATTTAATTATGTTGGATTTTTTTGAAAGATTTTTGAAAGGAAATGAATTAAGATTGGATGTTAAGAATTATAATTAATGAACTTTTATGATTGTGTGAAGAGGGTTAAGATAGATTTTGATTAATTTTGTTTTTGATAAGAGATCAGGAGAGGAGAAAATAAAGGATTTTATTTTATTGTAATTGTTAAATAGTGAACATATGTACGTATTTCATGTATTGAAAATATAATTGGGTAAAAATATAAATGATCTATAAAAAGAATATATATAAAATATTGTGAGAAATACTTTCAAAAATACAGACTTAATACTTAAATTATTATTGCAATATAATATTGTAAATCGTGATAAAATTTTTATTTCATATTAAATAAGTTTTAGGAAAAAGTTTGATCTATTTATTTTATTTATATATAATATTGTAAATCTTAAATTTATGATTTTAAATCTTTTACAACAATATATAATTTGATAAATCATTCTTTTCATTTCGTACACACTCTTCAAACATAGATGACATATTATATACCTCACATGATGAAATTGATTTTAAATAGAGAAAGGATTAATTTTTTATCAAAAATGGAAGTCAAACTTATAGATAAGTACATACAAATAAGAATATTGTATTATATTACAACTTAATTTTAAAAGAATTATATTTTTAGAATATTCTGTACATTTTACATTATATCTGATTTTCCATCTTTATTCTTTGCTTACTGTCTGGGCCTGTTAGGATGTTACAAGATTTATATTTCTATCTCAATAAAATATAATATTGATTTTGCCAAAAACATTTACATGTTCTCAATAATTATAAAACAAAAAATATAAAATTCTCTATTTCTTTTAATTAATTCAAAAGAAATTTAAATTCTTTTAAATTTTGAATTATGAATATGCAATAAAGTAATAACTTTAAAAATTTACTTCTAATATTCTTACACGAATACTTTATTTAATATTATCAGAAGATCAAGAAAGAAAAGAGAATTATCGAATTTGGAAATAAAATATAAGTTTTAGAAAGATATATATAAAATATTAAATTAATATGTTTCATATTCATTCTCATCATTGTTTTAAAAGTATGAATTGTCTTAATTGTATATAATCTGTGATAATGTCTGAAAAATCAGTCATTTATTTTAGTAAAGAAAAATGATGAAAATTGTATTGTATTGTTTAAAAATATCGTGATAAATTTTTTTTTATTTCATATCAAATAGATTTTAGGAAAAAGTTTGATCTATTTATTTTATTTATATATTATTTTTGTTGACAAAGGGTATTTTTATTATTTGAATGTGACTTGTATAAATGTCGAGTAATTCAAGAAATTCGATTCTTTTTAACCATTTAGTACCATGTAGTACGTGTTTCTATTAAAGCTACAATGAAATTTCTGTTATGTAACTCTACTATTCAAATATAATGTTATCTGAATAAGCTGCAGTGTTATACTCCAACTGTTTTGTTTGAAACTAAACTGTTTTACACGTATTTGAATCGTTATTAACGTAATTCAAAGCATAATAATATATATAATCATATATTTTTGAAAAGATAAAACTTGCGAATAAAATAAAATAAAATAAAATAAAAGAATTAAAGAAAATGATTAAATTTTGAAAAAAATTCGTCAAATTGTTTTATTATTTTATTTTGTAAACTATAAATTTTATATAATTTCACATGTAATTTATATATTTATGTATTTTATGTATTATATTTTGTAGAGATAGATATATATTTATGCATAACAGAATATGTCTATTATGAAAATCAACGAAAATCAACTAAAAGTTAAGATTATAATAATAAAAAAAAAAATAATACAATTTTATATAAGTATCAAAGTATTTTAAATTTACATAATAAATTCATTTTATGTAAAGTTAAAGTACTTTATATTTGTATCTGAAAAAAATTTATATTTCACACAAATATAATAACTTCAAAAATTTTACATTTTATATCGTTCGATTAATTTTGTGTCAATTTGTCAAAAAATGTAAAATCATAATTAGGATAATAGTAATTTTCCTAATTATAATCATGGTTATTTGCGTTCCAATTGTCGGAGCAAAATGGTTTAATACACTTTACTGGTACACCAGCTATGGAATACAACATTCACCGCGCCTCCATAATCCTGGTCGAGTGTTGGCTGTCCTCAAATTGAAATTTCAATACTAATCAGCTGTGGCGGTTGATAGGCTGAATGATATGGTCGTTTTCGGATTATTGATGACGTGGTCACATCTATGATGCTATAATGGAAAATTGAATTTCACGATATTAGATATATCCATGCTGTAACGATAAAAAAGAAATTTTCGAAAAAATTGCTTTTGATAGAATATCTTGGAAAATATAAAATATAAAAATTTATTCTGTATTTTTTATTAGCACAATATTCTATTTGAAATATTTAATCGTTAATTTTATATTGATTAAAAAATTATATATGTATAAATTCTTTTTATTTTTTTTTTATTTTTTTTTAAAGAAAATAAGAATTATCTATAATACTTAATCTATTTTACATACAAATGATATTATAATTAAAGTAAAATCACAGTAAAGTAAATAATTATATATATAAAACTATATTTCTATCTCAATAAAATATAATATTGATTTTACTATTTATACATTCTCAATAATTATAAAACGAAAAATATAAAATCTAATTTTTTTCACTGATTTTATATCAATTGAAGAATTTTTTAAAATTGTAAAGAGATTAAAATTAAAAATAATGGAAAATAGAATAGAATAATGCGATGTTTTACTTGAAATTTTTTGGCTTATTTGAAATTTTAAAAAATTATACACAATTTCTTGTTTAAAATTATAAAATATAATTATAAAAATTATAAATGAAAGAATTTAAAAAAAAGAAAAGATGAAGTGATATTATTCGTAAAAGGAAATTCGTGAAAGGAATTCGTGATAAAATAGAAAAAAAAAATGAAGAAAAGGAACGCTATTATATTATAAATAAAATGATGTTAAATTATAGATTCTATGTTTTAAAATTTAAAATATATTATTTAAAATTTTATAATTATTAATTGAGAATATACTATTATAATTGTATATTACATATATTTTTTTTAAATTCATTTTTTTCCAGTTTTTTCATTTTATTTTCATTTTTCTTATTTCAAAATGATTTTTTTTTTTTTTTGATAAATTTATTTAAGAATAATAGAATATCAATATCAATTCCTCGAATAATCAATAAGAATGAATTGAATTTGTAGATATGAGACATCTAAAAATCAGAAAAATAACTAAAAATTAATTTTCAAATACAATAAAATTTATTACAATGAAAAATGTATACTTAATATGTATAAAAATACATATTTACAAAATACAAATATTATTAAATATTCTAGATTACATATCTAACTTACCTTCGAACAATCGGTCATTCGAATGATTAACTTCGAATAATTGATCATTCGAATAACTTCAAATAATTAATTCGAATAATCAACTTAGAATAATAGATCATTCGAATAATTTGACTAAACCTCAAATAATTGATTACACGAATAATCAACTTTGAATAATGGTCATTCAAATAACTTTAAATAATCGATCATTCGAATAATTTTGAATAATTAATCATTCAAATAACTTCAAATACTTGATGATTTGAATAATCAACTTAGAATAATAGGTTATTCGAATAATTCGACTAAACTTCGAATAATTGATTATACGAATAATCAACTTCGAATAACTTTGAATAATCAGTCATTCAATAATTTCGAATAATTGATCATAACTTCGAATTACTTCAAATAATTGATGATTCGAATAATCAACTTAGAATAGTAGATCATTCAAATAATTCAAACTTCGAATAATTAATTATATGTATAACCAACTTCGAATAATGGTCATTCGAATAACTTTGAATAATCGATCATTTGAATAAATCTCGAATAATTGATCACTCGAATAAACCTCGAATAATCGAATAATCAAGCTTTTAATAATCGTCGTTCAATTTGTATAAATTCTTCTAGACAACTTCTTTTAATGTTACCAACATTACATATATAGCAGAGGTCAGAAAAACAAGAGATTAAATATTATTTATCCCTTCATTCCCTTTCTTCGTATTTTCTCCTTAAAATTATATCTTTTGGCAAAATCTGCTTTGTCAGATCGATCGTGGACGCACCTTGGCCAGGTCAGTAATCTATCTGAGCGATTGTAATGGTCTATCCGTAGCTACGAACCTATCCTCGAGAACTGGAATTTCAGTGCTGATCAATTACCACGAGCCGTTACCTAATTGCCAATCCCTGAGAGTGGCTTTTAGCCTACTAACGTAACATTTCCTTTGACAAACGAATATTTATCTCCCCGGTCAGGGCCGATTAAAATATAACGATGCTCCCAATGAATTTTATTTATCATTACGAGATTGATTTCTTTCAAATACCCTTCTCTCGGATGGCTTTCGTCGCGATAAAGCTTTGGTATGTTTCAGCAGAGAGTTAATAGGATTTTTATTATAATTTAAATGAGATATTTTCAAGGGAGGAATCGAATTTCTTTCTTTAATGGGAAAAGTTCTGTCAGTTTGGAGTGGTCAAGATTTATTTGCATATATACCTTTGTTCATAAATATTAGAATAATAATGTTTCCTGATCTTTTTAAGGATATAATGACTTTGTATTTATGATGTATATATATTTAAAGTGAAATTATTTGAAATATTGTTTGAAATGATTAATTATTTGAAATTAATTCAAATGAAATAATTGCAATGATTTGAAATGGTATTTATGTAATGTAAAATGTATAAATTCATTTCATATAAACTATGATTTATATCATACTTGTACTTTCTGTGTTGTATGTGATATTAGTTTGATGATTAATTTCTTAATTTTGCCAAATTTAAAATAAAAAAACAATTGAAATAATTTTTCTTATATTTTTTAAATATTAAAATCACAATTATTTCTTATTTCAATTTCAAATGATTCCAAATGAGAACATATATATTGATCTGATAAAATCTAAAAATAAACACATAAATAATATAAAGGATATTTTAAATGAAAGAAAAAATACTGATTGTTCTCTGCACTAGAAATATTTAAATTTTCTTTTTTGTACTCAAGTGAATAAATTAAATATTGTAAAAATTATTAAAATTTCTTCATAATTTTCTGTTATGAAAACCTTTTGAAAAATTTATTACTCTCTTACTCATTATATTATAAAAATTTTCGAAACATTGAAATTGACATTTTAAAAATGTGTAAATTTCACATTTTAGTACGTCAATATTGGATAGAAATTCTAGTGAAAAATACATTTTGAAAATATCACCCTCTCAGATGATGTCACCTGTGTTCTCACAGCATTGTACGTCAAGGCAGAAAATTTGGATTACAGGGGAGCTAAGTGACATTTATTATTAAGCGATGTTCCATCTTGCGTACCTATGGCCCTAGTATTTCTCCTCTCGAACGCAAAGTGGATGTGTCCAAGTGGCTTGAAGAAACTATCTGAACTGTATGAGAATGAACTTGGTTTAAGTATTCAAACCGAATAGAATATCATGAATATCGAAATAGTTTGATCGTTCTGACGAGCTTCGAGAAATCTAATCCTTTTAAATTGAATGATTCGAGCAGTTTAAACATTCAATTTGTCGAATCTATTTAAAATCGAATCAATAATCGAAATTTCTTCATATTATTCGCTACATTTTATTCGAGTTATTTTATTTATATCTTTATTATATATTTATATATCTTATTATATCTTTATCTTTATATTGTAATAACTTCTATTTTTTTTATCCTTTTATTTAATATTTTTATATTATAGTAATATAATTAATTAATATGGTTTCTATTTAAAATATTTAGAAGAATAATCTTTATGGTTGTATATTACAGAATTTTCATTAAACGATAAAAATAAAAAAAACAAAATAATAAAAATTTATAGTTAATCAAAGATAATTAAATCAAAAACTGCTCAACTCTTTAATACTAATCAATGAAAAAGAAGATTTTAATTTCTAGAATGAAAGAATATATCATTATACTATTATATCTAGAAAATTTTATTTCTGTTAAATTGTTTTGTACTCATTCTTTTTTAATAATAATAATAAAAAAGAAGAAGATTTATTGATTAATAAAAAATGTTGAGTTATTATAAAATTATTCATTTAAATTTGTATAACATAAGTTACAAGATTGAAAAATTATTTAAAGAAATCAAATCTTTTTAAGCTTCTTTTAAACAAGATGATTAATCAATTTGTTCATATACTTTTTTATATTTTTACATTTTAAATTTCACATACACTTAATTATTTTTTGTCATATTATCATTTTTCTCTTTCAAGAGAAAAATTTTTCAAAATTTTTAATTTTATAAATTTCAATAAATATAAAACATCCTAGCATTCTATTTAACAATAAATAATGCTTTCAAAAAGTGAAGAAGAATGAAAGTTGAAGAATGAAACATATCAATATCATATCATTTGATTATCAAGCACTTTTAAAGCACGATTCTTTTCATATAAAAGTTGCTAATTATTCATCCTTTTTAATCAATAAATTTTATCAAATATCTAATTTCAAGATAAACATAATTGTTTAAAAATAATAAAATTTCTACTAATTATTTAAACTGTTTATCACGATCTTTTGCCATCAGATAACAAATTTTTTCAAAATATTTAATTTACATACTGAACGATGCTCAACCAAAAAAATGGTAACACTTTCGAGAAACGAGATGAAAAGAAACAAAAGAAAGGAATATTATCAATTTTGATTCGTGAAATCCTCTCGAAGCGCGATTTGAACGATCGAGTAAATCGAGGAAAAGGACGAATATCGAATTTCAAATACTTGAATATTCCAAGTATTTGAATAGCATCGAACCAAAAGCCATTCCGTGGCATGATACCATTAAATCCTGGCTGGTTATGTTCTTGTCTGGTGTTCAATTATACAAGAGAGAAACACTTGGCCCCGATATCTCTATTGGACAGGTTTCTGCGTGCACTCCAAAGTGAATAAATTCCACAACCGTGATCTCGATACCCCGGTGAATCTTGTTAGGCTGTTTAATTGCAATGGATGAATTCATTATGCTGGACGTTTCATCTCTCGTTTAGATATAAAGCGTTTAAAGCGTCCGATCCTCGTCCGATGAGCGTCGTTCAAACTTTCATGCCGCTCTGTGTGAATTTGTTAAAATACGAGCAAGCTGCTTCCTCGAATGCTTCGCGTATTTTCGAAAGAGTCCTCGGATCGTCTACTTTCGATTTCTGCGTTTTATCCATCCGGAATACAATGCAGCAAAAAAAAAAAAAATTGTTTGGAGAATAAATTTTGAACTGTTGTTTAAATTTCAAAGAGGAATAAATTTTTTTATTAAAAAAAAATTCAAACTCTTTATGAATTAAAAAACTATTTTATACAATAATGTCTTTACGAAATATTTATTCGACATGTTTAACATTTTTATTGAATAAAATTTTAAACAATTTTTAACGCGTTAGAAATTATTTTTTATTATTAGATAATTTTAATTAATTATTATATTTTATCATTAATTTTTATTGCTATTTATTAATTTTATTATAAAATTTTGATCATTTATGAAGATAGTTTTTTAATAAAAGTATTTCAATATTTTTGTTTGACAAAATTGACATAATATATTTGAGAGATAACTATACTAGTTTATGGCAATCAAAAGTGACGGATATACGTTTGTATTGATTATTTTATAATTTTATATAATTTTATATTTGACACATAAAAAGATAAATTGTATCTTTTTTTTTCTATTTTGTTCTAAAATTTTCTATTAATATTATAATGATAAAAAATTATACTTGAAGAGAAATTAATAATTATATCTTGATTATTAAATTAAAACTAAATTTAAATTATTATACTTTTAAAGATTTAGAGATTGATCAAAAAATCTCCAGGATAAAATAAAAATTTTATGAGATTTAATAAATTTTGCTCGAAAAATTTATAATATTTTCTAAATCTCTTGTTTTTGAAAAATTTAAAGATTTTCAGTTCTTTAAAATATTTCTCTACCTATTTATCTAAAATTGGAAAACGCAAAGTATCCGATTGTATAGAAAACTTACCATAAATTCAAGTTTTACTTACACTGATACGAGATATTTTTTACTATTTCCAAATTGAATCGAGTGGAAATATCATCCTGAGATAAAGTGTGAGAATCACTGTTATTCGAAAAAGGAGAAATATCTTGAAGAAAGAAGTGAAAATATGTGTAAAGATAAAGAAACTGAAACATAAAATTTATATATTTTAAAAGGAAAAATTTTTAAAAATTGCAAACAAAATCTTTTATATAAATAAAATGAATAAAATATAATTCTAATTAAATAAAAACATATATATGCATTTAATAAAACAAATATCAGCTTGAGATCTCAAAAACAGATCTCCAAATAAACATATCTAATGATCATTGTAGAATTCTCTTTGAAATATTACAAATTTCGTTTGAAATATTTTTAATATTTAATAATATATAATTTATTGCATAGTGGATAGATTGAAACGACACATAAATATTATAAATAAAAACAATATTTCTATAATTAATAATATAATTTATATTTTAATATTATTATTGTAATTATTTTTATCACATAAATTCATCATTATTATTATTATTATTATTGCTATTGCTTCTTAAATTAATATTAAATCAATCTCTAAGTGTATGCCATTATTATTAATTATTTGTACAAACATAGATAATCTTTAATAATATTTTCTTGTTGCTTCTTTAAACCTAAATATTTAACTTCTTTCTTCTTTCTTTGACCATTGTTCCTGTTTCCAATAATCATCCAATAATTTTCTTTGTCCAGCTTCCAATTGGATGGAAACTTGCAATTCCATCGTCTCTTGCCAAGAAATCTTCAACCATGAAATTTCACATTCACATATCTCTCTTTCACAAAGATTCTTGCATCTTACTTCTATATACTAAATGTTTGAATAACTTGTTTACAGTATTTTTTTAATAATTTAAAATAATTTCTTATATTCCTATAATGCTTATAGGATTTTAAACGGTCCACACACGTGTTCACTCTTCGAGCCACGAGGCACGACTGTTCGTGTTGTTATCGGTTACCATGGAAATGTGACCTTTTTTTGTTCCACTGTTCGTAGCGAGAACGCTTTGGATCGTAGAAACGTGAATTTGGCTGTAGATATATTACATATTTTTACATGCCATTGTATAATATTATTATTATTTATTATTCTTTATGTAATAATTAATATTATTCGTAAAATACTTTTGGAAAATATTTTAAAGATAAAACATAAAAGTTGGTATATAAAAATATCGATTGAAAACTCGTTTAATAAATTATAAGGAATTTGAGTTATAAAGAACTCGCTATCTTTTTCTCGCTTCAACTGATGCGAACTTAAATCGTTTATAACTTAAAAGATAAGCTTTAAACGAGATTTTTGTTTTGGATTTTAAAATCGATCTCACAAATATATCAACAACTTGTATATTGTATATTTTTATAAATAATGAAATTAATAATAATTCCATATTTTATTATTTTATTTTTAATTGTTATTATTTAATATTTAATTTTATTATAAAATTTTTTTGGCTTAAAAATTGCATTGTAATGCCCTTGAACCGTGCCTCAATCTCTGCAATAATAAAAATTATTTTCTTATCGTTGATATTTTGCAACTTTCAAGATAATTATTTTAAATTTTTAAATTCGAAACTTAATAATTATATATCGTTTTTATATATCTCTATATCATCAATTTCCACGATAATTATCTTCAATGATGGTAAATTACATTAAATAAACGCATAAGCGGGAAGCACATCAATCAATCATAAATAATTATTAACGTATCTTTATTGTATACAAAATATCAACTAAATTTCTCACCCATGATAAATTATCACGTACTTACACGCACAAAATTTGAAACTTTCTTAATTAAATTCCTTTACGCGAAGCTAAGAGCCTCTCCACTATTACCAAATAATCTCATTACACTTTACATTAAACTAATCATAACCGAACTTCTAGCTTAATATTTTAACTTTATGATCTTCATTTTCAAGGATTTTAATATCACGAGCCATGATTCTTTAGAGAGAGGGAGGAGAGAAAAAAAAAAAAAAAAAAAGAAAGAAAGAAAGAAAGAAAAAAGTTCCATCATAACGTAACAACGAGGATAAATTCTCGTCGCGAAGTTTCAACCAATTATAATGAATAATTAATCCACGTGATTAAAGTTGGGAGCGTTTAGCTCGTAAACAATCGAAAAAAATCTCGGTTATTAGTCATCGTGAAAAAGCTCTCGTTGGATCGAGAAAGTTTCGAAGTTACGGGATACGCTCGAAGGGTAAGAAAGTTTGGCGAGCTCTCGACAGTGTCTCTGTTTCCTAATTTCCTGTTGGTAAATGACAGAGATTTTCGAGCGAATTAAACCAAGTCCTTAAGAAGGTTTAATGGCAATCGTGAATTTTTTCGTGTCTCGATGAAGTCTTGACGGGAATTTATAATAACATTTTATAGCAAATATATATAAATAAATAAGATTAAAAATAAATGTATTTTAACCGTTAAACATAAATTAATGTGTTTTTTTAAATAAATTTTGTAAGATAGAATATACGTGTTAATAAATGCTTTGCCAAATTTAATCAAATTTCTTAACTTTTCTTAAAAGATCATTTAATATATGTTATTATATATAAATTCTCGATAAATTAAAAATCCTTCGAAATAATTAAAAAAAAAACTTACGCATTCTCTTTTTTTTCGTGAATAAAATTAACAAATAACGTTAACTTTGTCTTTTGTTAATAGAAAAATATAACAATATATATGTTCTATTTATATTAAATAAAAATTGAAAATTTTTAAAAAGACTCCACGAAAGAAAAATATATATATTCATTTTTCTTTGCAAATAAAATTAATAAACAATATTTAATTCTTTCTATTTTCTTATATATAATAATATACGTATACGTTTCATTTAATAAATAAAAAATTTTACAAATAATTTACATTTCGCAAAAAAAAAAACATCCATTTTTTTTTTTTGCTAAATAAAATTAAATAAATAACGCTTATATTCGAAAGAGTCACCAGAGCAGCGGTTTAAACGTAAACTGTAAAAACCAAATGTATGATCGCGAGGCAATTTGAAAAATTGGAAGGAAAATCAAGGAAGGACTTGGCATTCGCGCGATCAACGACACCTCGCTGTATGTACGTGGATATATACATATATATATACATAGTTGGTAATTTTGTTTGCTCGGCAAATCTTTCCCTGTACAAGTTCGAATTCGTTTCGTAGGGCGCGAATTTAGTCTCTCTGGAGAGTAAATTGCGAATTCAAAGTTCCTCGTGAGTTTCACGCCGTCTGCACCATGGGGACACCCGCCATCTTCCCCTTTTAATATCTTGCACGTTATAAAACCGCGTTTTCTTCCTTGCGTCGGCGTAGAAATTGGCGATTTTTCACTCGTTCCAGAAATGAATTTTCTTGAATCAAGTTTTTGTATCAAATTTCGAGTATAATTATGATTTGAAGAAAAAAAAATAATATTAAAATTTTCATGAAATTTTTAAATACGTATTTTTCAATATGTTTTGTATCAAAGATAAATCTGTTTTAATAATCTTTTATATGTTTCAAAGCATTTTAAAAATATCAATAATATTTTTAAATTTTTATGAACTTTTGCGATGAATATATTTGTAATTAATATATAATATATAATATATAATCTAATAATAATAATAATAATATTAAAAATATAATATAATACAAATAATACATTATGCTAATATTTATTGTTACCAATATTAATTCACAATCATTTGATATTTAAATATTCAAATCCTCATGAAATTTATCTCTTAAGGAAACTATTTTCAAGTAATAAAACATTCGAATTTTTAATTTTGTAATTTTTAAAAAAATAAAAAAACAATACATTCATATATATTTAGTTTTTTTAATCAAATTGTAAAATATTTGTGAATGTAAGAAATTTTCTTTATACAGTTTTGATTCACGAATTAAAATTGAATCATCAATTGAATATATAAACAAGTTTACTAAAATACGTGTCACAAACATAAAAAAAAATCTATAAAGACAAACAAATAATTGCAAGAAATAACGTATTTATATGCATGCATTGAAAAATAAAATTAGATACGAAATTGAAATTAAATTGAAACAATTTGATAAATTAGATTTAATAATTCCAATATTTTTTTTTTAACATAACCACTAAAAAGAAGAAACACTTTCATCCATCCAAACGATCCCAATTCCCACGAGCACAACGTCTCGGAACGTCTTTAAAAGATACCTCGAATCCATCGGAAGAAAATCACGTGCAACGATGCGGAAGCGTGATATAAATCCTCGAAAGTACGGTGAAATTCGAACGTATACGGACTTCTGGTGGCATCTTGCTGCGTAAATATCTCGAAGGCACGAGAGGCGCCTCGATCGCGTTCGAATAAAAATGGCCGATACCCAGGCAGATCTCGGATTGTATCTCAACCGTTTTGCCAAACGGGTGGTGGCAACGTTGCGTCGCATGTGATTTGTAACCTCCTGTCATAGTGGTGGAAAAATCGGCAGATGCAACAAATTCGAAAACGTTTGACTGCCATCAATCTCGTGATTTGCGACCTGCATTCTCATTTCTTGTTCTTCCGTTTAAAAGATTTCGAGTATGTTTGATATATTCCCTCTTTTTATTCCGTTTTATCATTAGACAGAAGAATTGTACTTATATAAATCAAAATTAAAATTGTAATATCATTGAACAGTTAATTACATTGTTAAACACGATTTTTGTTTGAGAAAATATATACATTGATTGTTATTATATATTTTTCACTGCTGAATCTGAATTTGAAAAATATTTTATATATAATTCTGATTTAAATCGCTAAAAAATATTAATTTCACAGTTTTTGGTAAACAATACTTGTATAATGATTCTTATGTATCACAAATTAAATTCTTTCTTTATTCATTTTTTTGTAGATATATTAAATACAAGTTAAATTTACGCATTGTGTATTTATGTTTGCATATTGTTATATTAAATTACTTGTAAATAATGAAAAAGTCGGATTACAAATTTAACGAAGAAAAATACTCAAGAATAAAAGATAAATTTCATTATCATTTTACAAGTATAACTGTATTTTTCTATTTGTTGCATAAAAACATTCTGTAAATACACACGAATAAACTAAATATAATGGTTTTCCTTTTTTTTTTTTTTTTTAAGGGAAAAATTTCTCAATTTAGAACACAATGTTTCAAATTCTTTCCCAATTCGCGTTTATCTCGACACGTTAAATCGTCCCAAGTCTGCAGAACTCTTCATTTCCGGCATCGTTCGACAGGAAAACAATCTTCCCTCCCTTCTTCCAGATTTTCTCGTATTCCCTGAAATTCACGACCGACTAATGACCATCGTTATTTCTCCTCTTCGCAAAAATCTTCCATAAATAATACAAATCTCCCATACCAGTGCGTACACCGGTCTCCAAATCTCCTTTCCCCTCTCACAGCTCTCATTAATGAAAATTTCATTCGACAAGTGAATTTCCCGACTCTTGATATTTCGTACCATTTGCGATCCTTCACCTTTCCTCTTCGACCGCCTCGGTAATTCACGAAATAATTCCCGTCTGGCCCGCCATCTTTATTCCTTCGACGTCCAATTCATTTCTAAATACTCCGTTTGAAACAATCGGAGATTTTTGTGCAAAAGAAAATTGCAAAACAAAATGAAATTAAAATATTTTTATTTAAATCTGATTATCTCTTGATGGTATCTTGATTGTTCCTTGATTTATAATTAAATGCTATAATTCTTGTGCTATAATTATATGTAAAATGATTATAGTTCTTATATAGTTCTTATATAGTTTAATATCTTTGTAAGAAAGAATTATCCTATATGGAATTTTTGTTCAATATTCGTAAAGGAAGTTAAAGAATGACAAAGTTGTATATTGTTGAAAATAAATATCTATATTAGAGAAAACTTAAATGTAGATTGTAAGATTGATAAAGAAAATATCTATATAAAAATCATTTTCAATCAATATTTAAGATTATTTTAAGATTATATTTATCAATTTCTCTATTTTTAATGCAAATGAAATATATCAAAAATATATGAATGTTTCAAAAATAGCTAAATAAAATAAGGACAGTTTTTTAAAGTTTCTATTTTAAGATCCAATTTTTAGGTTGCACAGAAAATGAAATAAAAAATAAAACATTTTCATAGATGTGTTATATTAATAAATTTATATTAAAAAATTTCTTCAGTCTTTCAATTTCTATTGAAACATTATTTTTTTGCAAAACTTAACTTTAATCTTTATGGCATAACTTTTTATATTAGACTATTGAATGAATAAACAGTGGATTTCAAGGAGTGGAGCCCTCTTGGAATACGATCTGAAAAGTTATATCAGAAAGTTTACAAATTTAAATAATTGACAAAAGTTTAATAATTTATTCGCTTTCTATTGATCTTTTTTTTATGAAAATAAAATGTTTTAGAAGTTTTTAAAAACTGTTAAAAAGAATCGTTTAAAAATATTTATAAATAATTAGATAGATATAAGTTTAATGATTCAGAATAAATGATTAAGTTTTAGCCTTTAGAATTTGTCACTAAAAAATTTTTATAATTTTTTTCATTTTCATAAAGCAAATCATAAATGAATTTGTTCTTATTTCTTAATCATTTTAATTATTTTAGCAGTGTCAATTTGATAAGGATATTTCAAATAATAAAATAATTAAATTCTTATTTATTATAAAATGTTTAGTTATGTAATATTTTAAGGAACAAACAAAAATCAAAATACATTTAACACATTTTTGAATCAATAAAAAGTAAATAATTTTAAATAATTTTCATTGTCTTATTTTTAAAAAGTAACTAAAAAGTTAAAATGAAAATATCTTAACGTTGATTTCCCATAACATGAATCATATGTGTTCATAAAGAAACCGGAAGTGTTCTATTTTAAAATTTTGAATCAAACTATTGTCAAATACAGTTTATTGATTGTGCCAAATTCCACGTGTCTCTTTTGCCTCTCGCTTGTTTCTGCCTTTTTTTTTTCACGCGTAAATCAACATTGTTTTTTTTTTTTCATTACAAAATTGTTGTTAGAATTTTGTTGTAGAATTTTTTTGAACATCGAAAATTTCTTTTTTTTTTTTTTTTGCCCAATCAATATTTCGTTTAATTAAATAAAATATATAGAACGTTAATATTTTCTAACATTGAAAGATCAATTCTAAATATCAAAATAAAAATGTATTGTAGAGTACAATGAGATGTACATGAGTTGGTTACAAAAGTATCCAGTTACATTAGGATATAAGATATTAAAAATAATTAAAAATAAAAAATAAAATTCAACAAACTATTTTATGAAAAATAGTGAAATGTACAGTTGGTTACAAAAGTATCCAGCTACATCAGGATATAAGATACATTTAAAAATGTGAAAAATCAACAAACCATTTTATGAATAATATTGCAAACATGCAATATTATAATTTTTAATTTTCTATTTATCATTAACGTTAAAAATTTTCAGAAAATGATGTACTTGTACTTTTCATTCAAAAACGAATAAAATAAAATAAAATAAAATAAATAAAAATGTTTAATTTTTAATTTTTATTCAAAGGACATAGATGATTCTTCAACGTATAGTAATTTTAATAATTACATGTTAAGAGAGACGAAATATATTTATGTATATATATTCCTTTATATCGTGTCTTGGAAAATTTCCTCAACAAAGAATTCTCGTCTCAACAAAGGGCAGACTTGCGGAAATTTTTCGTGAACGATAGGAAGAGTCGTCAGATTAAACACACACCCGATGTTTTTTCAACGAATTGAAATTCGTTAGTCGAGGTTCACGGTGTTTCACGTTTATTGTCGATCGAATTTCCACCCTTTCCTCTTCTTTTCATCCTCACAGCCCGGTTGGATTATCGAAAACGCGAGAGAAAACTCGATAACTTCGATTTCCTGTTCGATTTAAAACGAATCGTGTTCCTCTCCCGCGAAATTTCCTATTTAATTTCGTATTGACACTTTCCCCAAACTGTTGTTGTCTTTTTGTTCTTTGTTTGTTCTTACTATTGCTTCTTTCTTTCTTTCTTTTTTTCTTTTTTTTTTTTTTTTTTATTGAATCAGAAAAGAGAAACGAGTTGTCGAAAAAGTAAAGCAAACAGAGAAAACAGATGCTTTTCAGGAGAAGAATAATTGGCAGTGAAAATTTGTCAGTGGAATGTGCATTTGTATCTTCTTTTCTTTCTCTTGATTGTAAATTTTATGAGAAGAATGTTTCACCTTTTTGATGAAAATAGAAATACAAAATTGAGCAAAAGAAAAGTAATTTTCTTTATATGACTTATTATCTGTGAAAATTAAATTTTCTAATATAATTAATCCATTTTGGATATATGAAAAGATTTTGTGAGATTTTCTACTGTTGTTATCTAATTGTAATTAAATTCAACAAATATATTACTTGACTTAATCAATTAAAAATAATTATTCTAAATAAATGGTATATGTACTCTTATATATCTTGAAAGAAAACAATAAAAAGAAATTTAATAGAAATGTATCACAATCATCAAATAAAGATCTCATTTCATTTGATTTTTACTTTTTACATACACTTTTTACTGTTTTAATTGTTTATTAAATTATCGATATTTAATAGATTTAATAGATTTTATTACATAATTTCACACAATATTTTTATAAATAAAAAGAATGAATATAATTTTAAATATTTTCGTTATTAAAAAGATATCTACTCGAACAATATGTTGTTCTTAACAAGGATGAGATATCTCGTAAATCTTTTCCAATTGAATAAAAGATTTGAATAAAAGTTATATTCGTAAAATATCTCATTTATAGAATCTCTTAAACGATATCTTTGCGTCATCAGGTATCTTGTCCTTGGCAATAAAAGAAGTTGAGTTCAAATATTGCAATTTATTGAATAAATAAAATGTTCAATCATGAAAAGAATAAATGAAATATTAATACTGATAAGTGGGAAAATATCTTATATATATATGCAATATTTAAAATTTAAATTAAATACACAAGAGATAAAAGAAAGTTAAAATTGGAAAAAATTCAATTTAAATTGAAATTTATTATGTTAATTAAAAAGTCAATTTTTAAAAAAATTTCGTTTTTATATAAAATATATATATATTTCAATAATTAATATTAATTTTTAATATAATTCTTTTCAATAATAATATTAATTTTCTCTTTACTTTTTGCAGATATTTATATCATAAAAGAAGAAGATCGAGTAATAAGTGGTGAGTCTTTAGTGAAATTCTATTTTATCATTCTGCTTCTTTCATTTTGCACGAGAAAATTTGTATAAACATTCCTTTTTTTTTTTTTTATAAAATTTATATACTTTCTTTTTCACGAAACTTTTTAAACTTCTTCTAAAATAAATCGAAAGAATTTTAAAATGAAAATGTCATGCAGAAGATTCTGTTCTTAATATTAAAATTATACTTCTCTTGAAGATTGTGGATCGTGAAAATGAGAAAGTAAAATTTTTGAACAATTGTGAAATTATAATGAGTGTCGAATTGTTTAATTATTTTTATTACTCTTAATGAATTGATTAAAGCAGCAAACTTAATAATTTGTATTCAATTTAAAACTTGAATTAATTAAAAGATTTAATAAAAAGTTAAAAATTATTTTTAAACACAAAATTATATTAAATTGTTTAAACGTTATTTTAAAAATTTAATTCAATTTAATAAGAAAAATTGTTAATTTTCTTTCCAACAAATTTTTTCTCTTTTCAATTAAAAATATTATTAAAATATTATATCCTTTTATATTTTCAAACTTTGTAGTAAAAAAAAATATCTAATTCTTTAACTCTGATTAAAAGAATGTGATAAATTATTAATATTAATAATTATTACTTATATATTACATTGTTTAATATTTTTTTATTATTGCTTTTGCTATACACAGTCATTATTATATTAACAATTTTCCTTTTTTTACCAAATTATTCATTTTATTTTCATTATAAACCATAATTTTTTGTAAAAGCTTGTGACAAATGATTTTTTGCACTTCAATTAGACTTTGAAAATGATTTTACTAATAGTAAATATAATGCATCAAATATATGGACATTAACAGGGAAAATTATTTTATCAATATTCAAATTTTTTCAAAAATAGAGATCTTTTTAATATTGAAATTTAATTTTACTCATAATGGAAAATTTCATCATTTGCATCATTCTGAAATGAAAAATTTTCTCATATGTTATATAACACATTATATAAAAAAATATATAATAATCCTGATTAATCAGGATTAAGGAAATTTATTCATTATTAAATGGATATTAAATATTGTATCTAAAATGAAAATTTTGTCATGCATAATACGCGATAAAAAAGTTCAATCATTTTGATTATAACCATAAAAAAAAAAAGGTTTTGGAAGGGCGTTAAATTTTCACCAAATATATTAATTCTTAATAAAGATTAAGCTTTTTTATCTTTTGATTCGTAAAAATAAAAAATATTTGGCAATTGATAAAATCGAAAGAAACATCTCGAAAACTTGGAATAAAGTTGGATGATATCGTTTATTAAAAGGAATTAATCTTCCAGAAATTACAGAAAAATTCAATTTTCTCCCCATTAAAGAGATCGCCGCGAATTACGAAAGAATTCGATATGGTATGGATTAAACAAACGTTCTGGAAATGTTCTGCAAGAAAATTCGATTCTCGTAGAATTAAATAAACTTTCTTCTGAAATAAAAAAAAAATATTATTTGAATGGAACGAAAAATTGATTAATGTTTTAATGTCTGGAAACTTTTTGAGTTTTTTGAAGATTTTTTGAACGAAAGAAAATGATATAATTATTATTTAATTATTTATGCATATCGTAATTTATAATAAATTATTAATAATATAAAATAATATTAAATATTAATAATATTATTAAATATTAATTAAAAAAAATTATTATAAATTTAATAATAAATATTAAATATTAATAATATAAAATAATTATATATAATTTGATATTAGATGATATTTAATAAAAGTCATATTATATGTTTATATTAATTAAATATTATTTAATGCCTGTCGTATTGCTAATTTGTTTTTGTTATTGATCCGCATGAATTTAAAAATTCCAATTTTGTTTCAAAATATATTCGTGAACATATTTATTTTTATTTTATTGTACTCGTAGTTTATCAAAAAAAAAAATTATTTTTAAATAAATATTAAATTTTAATAAATATTTTACAAAAACAAATTTGAAGTTAAGAGGTTAATTCAAATTCAGAATTTAATGAAAGCTAATAGAAATGCATTTTTTTTTTTAAAATTCAAGAGATATATTTATCTATAAAATTTTATTACTTTTTAATCCTATGAATAAAGATGCAAAAATTTAATATAGATTAATAAAAAAAATAATCATTTTAAATAAAATTTTAATTTTAAACATTATAACAATATCATAGAATTGTAAAATAAAATTAAATAAAATCAAAATTATTTTTTTAAAAGTATCACATAGTAGATTATTTATAAAATATATATTTTATTTTATAATAAAATAACCATATTAATATGTAAAAATTTATAATTTAAATTTTTTTTTTTGTAAATATTCATTTTCTTTTAAATTCCCATCATCTATTTTTAATATATTTTTTGCTACAATTTTAAAATAATAAAATATTTAATGTACACGATTTCTTATTTTATATGCACTTTATATGTATTAATAACATATTTCTTTATAACAAATATAAATATTTTTATTTTTCAATTTTTTATATTTTAGTTAACTCCTCGAATACATTTAACGAGTTAAACTTGCCATGCATCTCTTTCTCTTCTTTATCATAATTTAGTAGCGATCAGTCTAATCAATTAAAATAATATTTAATAAATTTAAATTGTAGATACGTATTTATTCACTTTAACATTAATTTTAATTAGATTATTATTATTAATTAATGATCAGTATCATTGCATTTGTTTAAATACTTTGAAAAAATCATTGCTAAATTATTTACTTTTATTTCTTGAATTATTTTATTGTTTGCAATATATAATATAAAAAATACTTCGATTTAAAACGATTTAAAATCTGACATATCATTCATTTTATAGAAGTAAATAAATTATTTACGTGAAATTTATCGATTTCCTTTCAAATACAATGTATATATCGGCACGTACAAAAAGATTAAATGTACACGTGGAAAATTCCTTCAAATTAAATTTTTACCCAAGGGATTAAGCACAACTTTAACATCGAATGATAAAACAGAAAACTCGATTCGAAATTGGGTTATCATGAGATCGATATCGAGTGAAGCGCTTATTAACACTCTCAGGCACGTAATGCTTTGCCAGTCAAATATTATAGACGCGTGTAGTTGGTAATAAAGAGCGAGCTGCGTTTATTTGACCAAGGTTCTATGCCTTCTAAAAATCGTCGATAACATCGACGATTAATATAGAACAGGATTATTTGATATTTTCTCAATTGAAACATCCAATTGCTATCTAATTAATTCTAGTTTATTGAACATCCATAATTCATGAATTATGCTGTTCGTAATTCGAGGAAATATCGAAGAATCAAAGATATTTTTGCGTGAAAATAATTTGAATAGACTGTAAATTTTTGTAATTACTTGAATGGAAAATTTGTATCCAGTTACTATACTTTTTTAAGTTACTTTTTTACAGTTTTAAGTTATTAAAATTTTTAATATTTTTTTTTTTAACGTTGAAATAAACTGTAACTTTCTATATATTTTTTTTCTATTTTTTAATATAAAATAATATAAAATTTGTAATATAAAATAATTTAAAATTAAATAATTTAATACTTTTAATAAATTTTTTATAAATAACAATTTTAATCTATAGAATTATAATTTATGAATCTATATATTATTATATGTTTCAAAAGATGAAAAAGTAAATATTGTGTTTTTTTAAGGAATACTGTATTCTATAGCAGATAACGCGTCTCATATATCATTTGCTTATCACAAAATAAGATTATGTATTTAAAAACGAGTTACAGAACATAATAACTGATTCGTTACAAAAAATTTAATAATTTACAATGCAACACTACAATAAAATTTTAGAAAATGATTCCATCATTAAAAAAATAAATAGATAAAAATATTAAATTTTGATAAGATAATTCACCAGATTTTAATGTAATAAAATTAACACATGAATAATGAAAAAAAAGCTACAGATATAAAATATATAGATATACAAGAAATTAAATGACTAAATTTATATTATATATTAATAAAGTCGAGTTTAAGTAAAGATATAAAATTGATTTATTAAAAGTCATAAATGTTATGAGTGTTCAAAAAATTTCTATTAATCATTTTAGCAATAATAATAAATGTTAAAAATTTCTTTCTTGTATAAGAATCCAATTTTTCATTTATCTAACTAATTTGAACTTTTTTTAATAATATTTCTTGAAATACTAATAATGCACAATTGATTCGTCATCAATGAAAATTATTTGTCTTTTTATATTTGTCTTTTTATATCCATGATTTTGTGTAATAAATCTTGAAGAGAATTTCTCAGATTTCTTGAACATAAATTTACATGAATTTTCTTTTACTTACTTAATCTTATTAATAAGTATATAGTTTGGTCTGTGATAATATGTGACTCCATCGAATGACATTGTACTAATATCAAAGGTGCTGCCATTTTGTATATATACAAAGTGTTCCTTTATGATACATTCTTTGAAGCATCGATTATAAAGGTCAAAAATTCCTATACAAAAATATTGTGTAAGTGAATCTTATTTATTAAATTATAAACAATTATAAGCAAATGAAATTTGCATTAGATAAAGCGAGATGGAAATAGAATAGAATGACAGTATAATAGAGACAGAGCTGTTGCACAAATTCACAATTTAATGGCGTTAAAATTTATCATGTGAAAAAATGAGTGCACTAATTGATACAAATACTCTGATTTAAACTCTCAGCCTTTGATTATCTTCCTCCTTTCAAGAAATGGAAAAAAATATTCATTACCAGAATTAATAAGAGAAGGAAAAGTGAGAAATAATCCAATCCTCCAATCCTTTTTCTTTCTAACACTCGATTTTCAACGAATCGAACCTGAATCGTTTATTATTACGCGTCTTACAAACAAGTGAAGCTTTCTAAGTGAACTCGTCGAAGTAATTAGATCTCGGGAAACAATGAGCCAGTCTTCTTGAAATTCTTCGGTGTAATTCTACAGATTCTGTTTAAAGGGAAGTTCAAATGTTACGTAACTGAAGATAATGTCTCGAACAACTGCAAGTTGTCTCTGAATCGATTTACAGGAGCGTACGTGTTGGTGTATTGTGTAACGTAGCTAGTTAAAGTTGAAACAAAAATATTTGCGCATATCCGGAAGCAGTTTTCATTTCAAACTATATATATATATATATATAGGAAACTGGAAGAATAAAGATGGAAGAAATGTTCTTTAAAGCTCCATTTTCATGTAAATATTTTTTTTTTTCGTTAAAGAAATACGAAATACGACGTGGAAAAATCCGTGATTACATTATTTTTATCCAAAACACGAATGTAAAACATTTGAGTACGTTTCTTATGTTATAGAAAAAGAATTTGCAAAAGAAATCTTACATTTTTCTTTTTTTTTTTAGTATTAATTTCTCTTTCATAATCTAATATTAAATATCAACTGGATACAATTTTATCCCAATGTTTTCTCTGTTTGTTATGATATATTAGATAAAAGAATGATTATATAAATATTATATCGTGCTACAATTATAAATAACTAACGATATTTATGAGTATCTATTTAAGAAAACGAAATCTAGGAGATCTAGGAAAAATTTTTCTTAAAAATTCATTCAGTTTTTTCGATTAATCAATTTTCTCAAATGATAATTCTTTCTATCTCAAGCAATTAAACTTCAACAAATGGAATTTACTTTGCATCTCGAGAAAAAAGCGAGAAAACTCCCTTTCTACAGTTGCAACAATAACAATAAACAATAGACCTTGCACAAAGGCAAAAATAACCCCAATCTTCCGAATACATCCCCAAACCATAGCCCGAAATCTTTGTCAAGGCAATCATCATCCTGTTGCTCTTTTCAACGATTTCAAGAAATTCCGATCCTTTCCATTCGATTAATTCGATTCAAAGCGAGGTGTCTCTAAAAACTCGAGCAACCTCCACCTTTCCATAACGTTGAATCCATAAACGACGAAGAATAAACAGACTCGCTCCTCGTTTCCCTCCTCGTTTTAATTAAAGCCCGTGGCCCCCTCCGTCACAATGGTGTCTTTCGTGCAGAGAGAGGCGAGGGGGAGAGAAAAAGAGAGAGAGAGAGAGATCGACTGCGACTGTCCAAAGACGAAGAAGAGAAGATTCAGTGGCTCGAGGACGGCTAATTATCTAATCGACCTCTTCCGTGGACAATATCACGACTACTTGGTTCCTTCCTTCCTTCGTAAACTTCCGTCATCGGAGCCGAGCAGAGCCGAGTCGAGCCGAGTCGAGCCGAACCGAGCCGAACCGAGCCGAATCGAGGGCAAATAAAAATGTTAATTGCCGAGGATTCGCCACTGCTGCCTCCTTTCATTCCACAACCGAATCCAGCGGTTTCCCACGAGTTCTTTGTACACAACGTTGAGTTACGTTGTGAAAGAAGGGATGATATTGATACAGAGAGATTTCTGAGTCTTCTCTCTCTCTCTCTTTTTGTTTTCTTTTTTGTAAAGATTGTATGATATATAATGTGATTCAATGGGAGACAGTTTCGAAGAAAGTAAGAAGAATGCGAACGTTGATGTAGAATAAAGATTTCGATCGAGATTCGTTTGTTAACCGTGTCTCTTATCTCATTATGTGTCATTTCTCTATTCCTTGCAGAATGGTTTCTCTACTGCGTGATGATTCATGGTGAGTGAGTCATGGTGACTTTTGATAAAAGTTAAAGTTTCCGTTCGAAATTTTATTTCCTTTTTTTCTTTTTTTTTTTTTTTTTCGTTGATTTTTGTTTTAAAAAATTGATTACGTATGACGAATATTATAAAGATTTCATTGTATTTGATGTTTAGGATCAATCCAAGAGTGAAATTTAATATAAAGAAAAATAAATAAATATATGAATTCTTTATATAGAATAATGAATTACAGTTTTTCTCTTGTGTACAATTTATTGGAGTGTAATGAAAGAATTAAATTTGTACCACTTTTCTTGGATAATTAAAAGAAGGATATTTAATATAATACATTTCTAATATAGTGTCATGTGAAGTAAGTATTAAATTTATACTGAATTAATAACTTAGACATTAATCAACAAGAGAGAGAGAAGTCTAAACATTTTATAAATGCATGGATCAATTTAATTGATCAATTTAATTGATCATTTAATTCTCTTTTCTTTTTTTATTTTTTCATTTTATAAGAAATTGTATTCACATATATAACTTCTTATGCAAAAAGAAGAATTAGAAACGATAAATAAAAAATTATTTTTCTTCTCACTTTATGCAAATACAGGTAATAATAATGAAATTATAAAATAGATAGAATCTATTATTGGAATAGAATCCTTCTTCTTCGATGATTTACAATTAGAAAATAAATAATCGGAAGAGAAGAGAGAGAGAGAGAAAAAAACCTGTTTCAATATTGATAAAACGATTGATCGTAAACAATCTGCGGATAAATTTTGCAAATCTGACGAGATATCAGCGTTGATATTCATTGTTATTGGATGAATAATCCGATGCAAAGCTTTGCAACCATTTGCATTTAGCGAAGCAACGAGCAATTGTATGCAAGCCATCGCGTAATCATATGGCGAACTGTCAACGTGCATAAATTGAAAATTCATAGTTTCCAAGTTTCCTATCTATTTCTCGAACTTTGTTAAATTCGCCGGATAATCGACATTTTAGTTATCACATTAACAGTTGTTAATTGCGAAATTAAAATACATTTATGACACATTAATTCGAATTCAATGATACAGATAAAATCGAACAACAAAATATAAAAAAAAAAAACTTATATTTATTCATAATGAAAAATACGTAAACTTAATGTAATGACTTAGGCTATATATCAAACTATAATAAAAATATCCATCAAGATTCTACATAAATCTAATTTAACATATCAAATACTAAAGTAATAAGAGTTCAAGAATTTAAAAAAATATATTATTAAAAAATAATATTAATAATATTAATAATATTAATAAATTTGAAAATATAATAATATTAAATAATATTAATAATTAATAAAAAATATATATATTAGAAATAGTAACAATAGTATATCAATTGAATTACTGAATAATATTCGTTTTACAAAAATTCTTTCTGTTATTCGAAATTGGATTCGCTTATTCAAGAGTTTTGACTTCTATCGATTCAACTTGAACAAAGAAAATAAAAAAAGTAAAGAATTGGTGTCGAGTTTCATGTTCGAAAATTGGAATGGCGATCTGATTCACACACTGAAATGCATGAAAATTCAAATTCCAAAACGGATATTAAAAGTGAAAGCTTATGATTCTTGAAGTTTTAACAAATTTTTCGAAATTCGGTTTCGTTAACGAGTTATCAAGGAAAAATATTAACCAATCACGGAGCTCGTTAATTTGTCGCGTCACAATCCGTGATTATATGGTTTTAATAACTCGTTAATATAAAGAAAACAGTTTATTAAAATCGTTTCAAAAATTATTATTCGATACATATATTCATCTAAATTTATAAAAAAAAAAAAAACAGTCGTATTAAAGCAACAGCGATGATAGAAAAATGATAGAAATTGTAAGGAAGGAAGGAACACGTGACCTGAAAAAATATCTCATTATATGGTCATTAAATCTTTAAAGTAAAAATGTAAAAGAAATAATAATAATCGTAAAAATAATTAAATTATTCTCATTTTCCGTAATCATCAAAGAACCGATTGAAGGAACCGTATGTGAACATTAAAGCAAAGTGAAATAAGACACAATAAAGAAAATAAGAATTCAAATGAAATAATATTAACAATAAGGATGAAAGGATATCCAATAAAGTGCATTGGGTTGAAAGAATTTGTTGCATAATTATTAAATCATAAAAATAGAATAATAACAACAGCGATAATAGTAATAATAATAAGATATGCAAAAAGTTCATATAAATTATGAATTTCAAATGAGATAACACAGTTCAAAATATAATATTCTGCTTGTCTGTCACGAAGTTATCTCCATCAATTTATTCCTGAAACTAGAATTCCAACTCTGAAACAAACATATAGAAATTTAAAATATATAAAAACATAGAAAAAAAAAAAAATCAAAAAAGAAATCATTTATTATTCAGAACACATAGTCAATTATTCTACAAATGATTAATTCTTTCTATATTGTACCAAAATTATTTAAGAAAAGATAGAATTAATATAAATCAAAGAAATATCAAAAATTGTGTAATAGAAATGATAAATAAATTCTCTATATAAAAATTGTAAAATCTAATTGTAATTAATTCAGTAAGGGTATTGTATGAAAGAATTGTCACAATTTTTACATCTTGTTTTAAAAAGATTGATTGTATTTCCACATCTTGTAACAGTTAATCGAAAACTATTATTATTGTATAATCTGTATTAATTAAAAAAACATGAAATTATTCAAATGAAATTTAAAAAGAAAGAAATAAAAGTACAAAAAAAAATTATAATTGTTAATAATATATCTTGTATAATAACAAATAATTTTTTCTAAAAAATTAGCACATACACTGACATTTTCACATTAATTAAATAATTCACGTATATCTCATAAATTTATTATTACTTAATTTATCAATTCTATTTTTATTTCAATGAACATTCAGATTCGTAAAATACTTTGTTCATCCAAGCATCATACGAACAATATTGCACTAATCTAACAACACTTTATTCATAGCTGCAAACTAATTATGACAAATTCAAATTAATTCAAAGTTTAACGTAAAAATGATGTAATAAAATATAAATAAAGTAACGATAAAAAAGCTATCAATCTTTCACGCACACACGTTCAAATTCACGTTCCAAAAGTTCTAAAGAAACTCGATTCTCTCATAACGATCTCCTCTCTTCTCTCAATTTCTCAACCCCGATGATAAACTCACCACGATAAAATAATACCGAATGCTCATTCATGTCGAAGCCAACCAGTTCTTCCCCGATTCAAATTATCCACGATGTTCAGGCCAACCAGTTCTTCGATTCAAATTGCTCAAAACGATAGAGAGACGAGGTCTCATCTACGGCGAAAGGTCGTCTCCGCACTCGAGACGATCCCTCAACGTTACAAAACTCGTTCTCCATATCCCGATTCCTCTCTCCCTTCTTCTTCTTCTTTTTTTTTTTTCGAGGGTTGCCGCGTGTAATCAGCCGAAATTCCGCGCCGTGAATCAATACTCGACGCCCTAACCCACCCTCCAATGCACCCTTCCCTCGCCACCGGTCCTTTCGATTTCCGAAACTTCCGCCTCATCGTCTTCGAGGCGTTATTACCCGGCAGCCGCGGGCATTTTCATTTCCTAGCCCCCGAAATTTTCCATTTTCATCGACGACCTCGTCTCGGTGGGAATCGCGATGGGGGAGGAGGACTCTCCACCCTGTTTCCGGAGGGATTAGAATTAGTGAGGTGGATCTGGTTTGAATTTCGCGGGAATTGTGATCGAATGATAATCCGGTAATATTGTAGAGGAGATGGATGTTTAACGCTTTCAACGCGATTGGATGTGTTTGTGTTTCCAGTTAATGGTATTGGATAAATATTTCGATGTTATTGAGAGTATTTTTTAATACACTTTAACACTATTAGGTTAGATACAAATTCAATACTGTTCGTATCTCATATTATTTTGACAATTGTTTTTAAATTTAATTTCGAGGGAATCGTAATCGAATTATTGCTGTTTGTACTTTTAAACATTTTTTTCAAGTTCAATTTTATCATAAATTTCATAAAATATATGTATTTCTATCGTTTGTGATTTCTTAGGTTATATAGGTTATGTAGGATATAAGATTGTATAGTCGGTAAGGTAGAATATATTATTTATCTTAGTGACACTACTTCTAAAGACTATTAATGAATAAAATATTGTCAAAACTATACAATTTGTGATACATAAATACAGTACTGTAATATTGAAATGTATTTGTATATCTATGTGAAATGTATTTTACATTACTTATAAATATAGTTATTATATTTTAAATCGAAAATGCTTCAATAGCAATGAATGAGTTAAGAACAAGATACGTGTTTTTGGTACATAATATACGAAAATTTTCGTATGTTATTTTACAAGGATATTAATTTAGAAATTAATTTTAATGAAAGTTTATATGCATATAGAGTATTCTTGATTATGCATATATAAAGTAAATTTTTTATCGATAAAAAATTTATTTGAGTAAATTAGGTTTAATTATATTAATATTTTGTCAATTAAGAATATTTCTATCTATTTATATTCTTATGTACAATTATTTATATACAAAATTTCATAATGAATTTGTACAGTTATTTAGAGAACGTTAATAAGAACGTTATTTATTTAATGTAAAAATAAACAATTTCTCTAAATTAATGACATTTATGTTAATTATATTGAAAAATTATTAGTTTATCAGATATTCTAATATAAAGTTCATAAAACTTACTATATAAAAATAAATAATATTATTCTTTTTATTCTATCTTATTTTTTTAAACATGTAATAATAATTTGTAAATACATTTTACAAACTTCAAGTTAAAATATTTTTTCTTATTTTCTGATCAATTCAATGTAAATAATATAAACGAATTATTTTTAAAACTTTAGAATCAAATAATTTTTTTTTACGATAATCTCAACTGATTAAAAAATACAAACATTGTTCATCGAACATTTTTATACGAAGAAAGCAAACATCCAAAAAGGCCAAAGAAAATTTTTAATCGAAAAAAAAAGCTAAGTCTCGGTCGATAAAGGAAACCTTTTTCAGAAGGACATTAACAAATACTATCTCACTCTCGAAGTCGACCAATAATCCGACCAGATCTCCATACAGCTGTTAGCTCCATCTGACCGACTGTGCCTGTCCATTCCAAGTCGAAGAAAGCTGGCTGGCAGAATGTCGGCAAAAGGGTCGAAAAAGATTCGAAGTTCTTGAAAGAATATGAACTGGTTTTCATTTGAATATCGAGGATGGATCTGTACCAGATGATGCCATACACTGTATTCTTTTGTGTATTGTTCTATTGTAGCAGTTAAGCTTCAATTGTGATACACATACATTTTAAATGTGAAATTTGTATTATAATGAGTATGTGAAGAAATGTGAGGAGATATGTGTTATTTGTATAGAAGTATGATCTAAGATGATATAAACAAATATTTTATAAGAGAAAATAATTGTAAATGTTTCGTTATGATATTTTATTCTAATTTACATTGTGATACAAAAGAACGTATAAAAAAAATAAAAAGATAGATAAATCTGTTGTATAATTATAATTTATAAATTAATAAAAAAAATTCCTTAGATTAAAAAAAAATAAATATAATAAAAGAAATTATATGATTTATTATCAACTAAATTATAAATAGAGAATAATATAAATTGTTTTCTGCAAAACTACTAAAATTTATCGATTTTTACTTATTATTATATATGAAATTTTACATGTTAAATAGTTTAAAAAGACTAATATTTTAAATTATGAAATATTATAAGAATGAATTTAATTGTAATATATTATCTTTCCTATATTGTATATTGTATATTAAGTTTAACATAAGATATTATAAAAAAATTGAAGATTTATATGAAGTAATAATAATAATAATATTTTTTAATTTATGATTATTTTGTTCCAACTTTTGTTTTAAATGCAAAATTTTATTTTCTAAAATAAAATAAAATGATATTAGCTTCGAAAATATAGTATCGTCAACACTTTAATAAATTATCTATGATTATTAATAATATCTCAATTTAAAATTATTTGTTTACACATTCCAGTTTGAATATTTATTCTATATTTACTTTATTTATAACTTTATTTACTTACTTTCTATATTTACTATACATCATGTATATCTTTTCTATTTAAACTTGAATTACTGTATATTTAATGATGGTTAATAACTTAATTAAATTATTGGAAAACACTATAAATTTTTATTTATATTTATGTTTAAAAATATCTGAATAAAAAAACAAATCGAATGGTTAATTTTGCAATGAAATTATATTATTCAAATAATTTGATTTTCATAAAACAGAATTTACAATATAATAAAAAATAACAAAATTTAATTAAAAATATTTTAAAATTGATTTTCATAAATTGCAAAAATTATCTCTTAATTATTACAGTGAAATTAAAATACTATTAAATGTGTGATGAAATTTTAAAATACAAAGGTAATAAAAAATAAAAGATTTCAGATTAATTAAAATTTATTGAAATATAAAAAAATATTTTCAAAATTAAATATATTTAATTCAAAGCAAAATTGTAAAACTGTATTTTGAGATGAGAACTCTAATTTAAAAATTTTAAATTAATAGTCAAGAATTAAAGAAAATCAAAAATTATATAAATTACATAAAATAGAGTATATTTCATAATTTTATTTAATTTGATTATTTGATTAATTATATTAATTCTATTATTTTGATTAATAGAGAGTTCTCATGTCACATGACTAAACAAAAGGAAGAAAGAAAGAATATACAATCGTTATCAACCTTTAAAATCTAAACATCTCTACATTGTTCTTCAAAAAATAATATCCAATTTTTCTTAATTCCTATTCTATCTAAAACAATCTTATCTTAAAAACAATATTCAATTTTCTTGTTCTTTGTTCAAAAACAGGACGAGAACAATAATACTTCATATGCATTATTAACCTCTTTGTATCACAGTATTCGCCTAACAAATTTCTCAATCCGCCACGTTACATGGCTACTGAGAACAATATCCATCAACCGAGGACTTAGAAAGCTAACTTCAGAGGAGTTGGAGGAACTCAACTTGAAGGAAGTTTTAATACAACCATTTAACCGCAGAAACGTCTTATTCTCTTCTGAGATATACCATCTGGTAATATTCTATTTTGGTCATTGTGAAACACTATTAATTAATTTATTGTAAAATCACGTATGTCTTTTGACCAAATTTAATAGCAAATTCTCTAAAAATGGTTATATCTATAGTTGAATTGATAAATAAACAATTTTAATTCTTTTGTTGAAAAATAGACTACGAATGATGAACATGACTAAGAAATGACATTCAGAAATTTGTTTTATTCGAATATTCATCTTATATTTTGAATATTTTTTATCTTTTTACATATCGCGTTTTCCATATTCAAATTCATAAATAACCAATAAAATTCAATAATCAATATAACTGTACAGATTGTTTATTTTCTAAACAATGATGAAATATCTTCAAGGAAAAAAAATATTTTTAAAAATTGTTTAATAGTAAAAAAATATATTACTTCGGCATCGATAATTTTTCTAAAAATAGATATGCAAATTAATTTGTTAAACGCAATAGTATAATTTTAATGCATTAATCGATACAGCTCATTACAAATAGTAAACCAAGATAAAAAGAATATTACTCAACATATGCATATCTTATAAACTTACTTTTTAATACTTTTTGTTTTGAAAATAACGAGCTGTATCGATTAGTATATCTAAAAATATATATAAAATTCTATT
The DNA here is from genome assembly GCF_003254395.2 of Apis mellifera. NCBI lineage: Eukaryota > Metazoa > Arthropoda > Insecta > Hymenoptera > Apidae > Apis > Apis mellifera. Next base: position 1,867,532 of record NC_037649.1, read on the forward strand.
TAAAAAAAAAAAAAACAAATTATCTCCATAAAATTAATCAATATACAATATATCCTAACCTACATGTAACAATTTTTAATAAAAAAACATTCATTCCTGAAATATTTTTGCATTTAGATAAAACAAACACTTTGTACATTCACAAAATAAATAAATAAATAAATAAAAAAAACAATTTTGAAAAATAACTTAAATCAATACTATCTTGAAATAACCTATTAACCTATCAACACACGTTCATTGTTAAGTAAAACTTTTTTATTTTTTTTGCAATTAGCTCAATCTCATTTTATCCTTTTTTCCCTTGCAAACTTGTCTCACTTTCATTCGTTATCGCAACATTCCCCAAGGTTCATTTCCAAGTAAAAATTTCCAACGAATTTTCGCGATCATTGAAATAAATAACCTATACGCGGATAAATTCAAATAAAAACGGAAACGAAAATCGCGGCGTATAAATCCACGGCGTGGTAAACTCTGATTCTACGAAAGGATTAAAAGCGAATCGCTATCCTATCCGCATTATATCCCGGATTTACAAGGTTAATACCGTCGCCGACAGAGAAATCCAGCAGGTAAACTGTACACAATGTTTCGAACGGTTTCCTTGCCCGTTCGTTTATGGTGCACTCCCGATGACTTGGCTGCGAGTAGGAGGGGAGCGGGCGGGGAAGGGGAGAAAGGGGGAAGGGAGGGGGAGGGGAGAACGGTAAACTCCTATTATCAGCGTCATTTAACGGGGAAAATCCCACGTTTACAGTGGCTGGTCGAGGGTCAAAACTTACGTCCACGACGTACAGGGATTTCCTTTTGACCTGGACTTTATCCTGATCTGAACGAAGGGCGATTCGTTTAATTTGTTAGACAGTGCAGTGAAATATTAGGGGAGAGATTGAAGATATAAATAATTGTTTTTTTTTTTTTTTTTTTTACGGTTCACGATGCGTAAAAGAAATTGTGAATTTCGATCTGAATTAATGGATGACTTATTTAATTTGTTAAATGATGAATTAGTGAAAAAATGTTAGGGAAGAAATTGAGATTTCTGATTTTTTTTTTTTTTATGATTTATGATCGTGTTTCTTTGTTTTGTGAGTATGATATTTATGTTTTTATTAGTTTGGAAAAATATATGTATGGAAATTTTAATTCTAGATTTTATATATTTTAATTCTTTTATTTTAATCATGAATATAGATTAATATAAATTGAAGAAGAGGATAGTTTTAAAATCTGGTATGTAATCTCTTTCTGTAACAATTGTGCAATCGTTTAGAATCTTTGATACAAATTTTCCATATAATTGCATATACAATAATACATGATGTGGTTATTAAATATGATAATAAAAAATAAAGAAATAATAATAATAATTAAAAATCAAATACTACAATGAATAAAATAAGAAGAATAGAATAAAATAAGATTTAGAATATAAATATACACAAATAGATAGATTTAAGTGTAAGATCTTCTAAGATATGCAGGATATTAATATATTTATGAGATATCTTTGAAAAATCGACTCTAAAGAAGCGAAGATAAACATAAAAGTTAATATGCAAAAATATCAGTTGAGACTTATCTATTAAGTTATAAGCAGTTAGAGTAAAGTAAGCGAGACGAAGATAGAGTGAAATCGCTCTGTCTCTGTCTGGTAACTTGATAAATAAGCTTCAAGCTGAATTTTTATGTACATCAATTTTTCTGTTAATCTCTAGAATCAATCTTATTCAAAACTTGTTGTTAATAATAATATTAATATTACAATACACACATTAATTTTATTTTATTTATTTCTTAATTCATTAAACATCATTAAATATAGAAGTCTATACAAGCATGCCAAATATTTTATGTTTTTTTTTGAAATACAATAAATAAAATATATTGTAATTAATAACAATCAAATATGTATCTCAAAGTTTTTGCAATGTTCACATAAATTTTCATCAAATATTAATATATTCGTTCCATTAAAATGATAAAATAATTATAAACCATATTATAATCTTTTTTTATATATATATATATAATTAAATAAAATTTTTAATATAGAAAAAATACATAAGATATTTTTTACTTGTACGTTTAAATTAAACGTTTAAAAATTCTTTTTGATATGAACGTGATACAATAACACATTCGAGATCAATAAAAATTGAGAAAGAGAATTCTTAATGGCGGATATTGACTTTCGAAGTAAAAAAAATAATTGTAAAACGATGAAAAATACAACGAAATAAAATGTGTTGTGCATACTGAGAACAATATTTATATTGAACGAGGCAAAGAAAATATGTGAAAAATATTTTTTCATCTTTCACATTTCATGAAAAAGTTCATGAACTGCCATATAATAGAAAACGCATCATAATTGTATCATTGAATGTATTAATATAAAAAAAATTATAAATAAAAATTATTAAACAAAATAAATATTCAAATTGTTGTCAAAGAATAATTATACGTAAATGATATTTAATACAATGTACAGATGTAAAGAAAATATTTATATAAATTATTCATAAGTACATGTTTAAACAAATGTCATTTGGTTAAAGTCGAAGATGTTAAATTTAAAAATTCTGTAAGAAATGTTTATAATTTGACGATACGAATTTATTTATCAATCCATTGTGCTGGAAATGGTGAAAGGAGCTAACAATGTCTAACAATAGACAAAATTTGCAGGCAATTCTAAAAGCTTGCAAGTAAGAAGTCTTCTAACTCTCGTACTACGTTACATCATCCATCTTTTGTCCCCAATTGGACTTTCTTTGCACAAAGAATCCCTTCTCGAGATCGTCCTCGAATTCGAACGAATAAGAATTACAAAACATGAAATTCTAATATACCTGTCAACAAACCTCTATCAATCAAATATTTAGGAATATACATAAATTGAAATGTAAATTTACTTTGATTCGAATTAAATGTATCGTTTTAAAAGGAAAATCTCGACTACTGTTTAATTAAAATATTCCATCTAATACCTTTTGCAAGTTAATTCGTTATATTTATAAAGTTTTATCTTTCTAAATGAAATTGTAAGAACTTTGTAAAGATTTAAATGTAGTCTAATTTATTTATCTTAAGAACAGTGAGTAAAGAAAATGATAAAATTTCTGAAACTTTTTGAGATGCTAAATAGAATATTTTAACTAAGGAAACTAATATAAGTCAATATCTCTTTTCTTAAATAAAAAAATCTCTAAAAACAAAAATTAACATTCATGAATTTTTTTTTAAATCTTTATAACTAGAAAAAGTATATAATTATATAATTAAATATATATGTAACTTTCTTAATACGAGAAGAAACTAATAACATTTAATAAGTAATACATAAAATATTAGAAATAATGTACAAAATGAATAGAATATATATAATAGAGATAATATTGTAATATATGTAAATAATAAAAATAAAATAAATATATTAAAAAATATTAAAAAATTATTAAAAAAATATTAAAAATAATATTAATATATTTATATTAATTTTTTTTTGGAGAATTGATTTTAAAGATTAAAATAAAAATATTGGTTGAAACTTTGAGTTATAATAAGCAATTCATTTAAATTAATATACATATAAAGTTTTCAATATTATATTATATAAAAACGATCAATATATATCAATATAATTATATATTACTCATATGTTGTTAACATCATTGAACATTCACAATAATATCAACAATATAATATATTGATCGTTTGAATCCATAACTTTGCATTAGATAAAATAAAAACGAAGATAAAGGATGACGGCAATGTGACAAAGACATAGTGACCTCACTCTATCTCACTTCGTCTGACGTGAAACTTAAATCATTTATAACTCAATAAATAAGCTTCGACATTTTTGGATACTAACTTTTGTATTTTTTTTTTTTTTTGACCTGCAGACTCGACCTCCAAAGAAATCTTACAAATATATTGTCATCCTATATCATATCCTAAAAATAGTTGAGAAACGCTACATTGAAGGAACGAAAGTAAATAAACGAGCTCTACCTGATATTTTTATATATCAATTTTTGCTCATTTCTTTTGGAAATAAATCTTATATTATCATCCTATACCATATAAAATAAAAAAATAATTGAATAAAATAAAAAAATACCAAAAAATAATTGAGAATTACTGCATTAAAGAAACAAAAATAACTTTATAAATAAATGCCTTTTATTTAATAAGTGACTTTTTATATTTCTTTCCAAAGAAATCCTACGAATGCATTAACATTTTGTATCATAATCATAACTCTCTAAAGAAATTCCATAAATGCATTAACATCTTATATCATATTCCTAAAATAGTTGAGAAACACTGCGTTAACGAAACAAAGATAACTTTATAAATAAGCGTCATTCGACATTTTTTATTTCTCTAGAATCGACTCTTTAAAGAAATCCTATGAATGCATTAACATTTTATATCATATTCCTAAAATAGTTGAGAAACACTGCGTTAAAGAAACAAAGATAACTTTATAAATAAGCGTCATTCGACATTTTTGCATTTTTCTAGAATCGACTCTTTAAAGAAATCCTACGAATGCATTAACATTTTATATCACATTCCTAAAATAGTTGAGAAACACTGCGTTAACGAAACAAAGATAACTTTATAAATAAGCGTCATTCGACATTTTTTATTTCTCTAGAATCGACTCTTTAAAGAAATCCTATGAATGCATTAACATTTTATATCATATTTCTAAAATAGTTGAGAAACACTGTGTTAAATAAACAAAGATAATTTTATAAATAAGCGTCATTCGACATTTTTGCATTTCTCTAGAATCGACTCTCTAAAGAAATCCTACGAATGCATTAACATCTTATTCCTAAAATAGTTGAGAAACACTGCGTTGAAGAAACAAAGATAACTTTATAAATAAGCGCTATTCAACATTTTTGCATTTCTTTAGAATCGATTCTCTAAAGAAATTCTACAAATGCATTAACATCTTATATCATATACCTAAAATAGTTGAGAAACACTGTGTTAAATAAACAAAGATAACTTTACAAATAAGCGCTATTCGACATTTTTGCATTTCTGTAGAATTGACTCTCTAAAGAAATCTTATGAATGCATTAACATCTTATATAATATCCCAAAAATAATTGAGAAACACTGCGTTAAAGAAAAGTCAAAGTAACCCTCTTGGTATAAACTCCCACTCGACGATCTTACATATGTTCATTCCACATGCTTCAACTTCATCCCGTGCCTCGAAGGACAGCTACCAACTCGAGTTATTAAATTCGTCGAAGCGCGACTTCTTCCTTTTCGAAGGAGGGATGGATCCTCGTCTGCCACTCGAACGAATCTTTGAAAAGGATTATCTCGAACGATGGTATATCGATATAGTGATGGTTATGGAATCGTCGTTCCATGAACAATGATTCTTATTACTAGCAATGGGGGGAAAAATGGAGGAATATTGGATTCATGGAAAAATTCTGGATTTTAATCGTGTATTTAAGGTTTTATTTTAACAAGAGCTTAAAATTTAAAATTACAATTGAAATATGGAATATTGGATGCTATTTTATTGGATTAGTGTGATTTTAAAAATTTAAGAATCAATTTATTACAATTTATCCACTTTAATTTTGTACAAATATTATAAAATTGTAGCAAATTAAATTTTAATCTTTTGCTTTTAATTAAATAATTTTATTTGAGATAGTCAATTTATTTATGTAGCTTTAAAATTAGTTTATATATAAATATTGTAAAATTTTCATGTATAATAATTTAAATTTTTATTTTTTGCTCAAAATTTTATTTCAAAATTTCCTCAAATGATAGATAATTGAAATGTACAATCGATTATTGTTAATTGTTTATCATAAAAATTATAATAATAAATAAATTGTAATATTAAAGTAAATTAATTTAAAAAAATTAATAAAATTTAATAAATTAATTAGAATTAATAAAAATAATTAATTATATCCCATCTTAAGATTCTTTTAATATTGTATTGTTAAAATTAATATAGATAATGTAACAAAAACATGTATTGAATGAAATCATTTTATTATATTTAAAAAATGATTTCGTTTTTGTATGATTTAAATAATATCAGAATTTGATTATAAAATGTCTAAAATAGTATGAGCCATCTAAATTGTATCAATTCTCTATTTAATTGTAAATATAGTAAATACAAAAACTATGTAATTGATATTTGTATCATATTTATTATAACATTCTTATAGCTATAAAAACTTAATATTAAAAAAATGAAATTTAAATTATAATAAAAAATACATTTTACATCTAGAAAATAAGAATGTATACAACTTTTAATCATACATTTTAATCATATATTATCCTGAACTTGCTGTGAATAAAGAAAATTAATAAAATATTAATTAAAGTTTAGGAGCTATGTAATTCTGTTTTAAATTTAAATATAGAAAAACCACATTAATAAATTTTAATATCAAATCATTTAAATGTTATTCTTATAATAGAATTTTATTAACACAATTATTCTTTCTTTGTTTCTAAAAGAAAAATATTTATTTTATTTTTTTTGCCTATTTTGAATATATCATGTGATTCGCATATATTTTTAATACTTATTAGAATATTTATAGAATTCAATTATTGTTTGTAAATTTAACCTCTTAATAAATTGATGAAAAGTGAGGATACAGATATCATACATATCATATATCATATGTATATCATCAAATAATTTAATATTAATCGATTTAATAATATAAATTGAAATGAATATTAACCGACATAAATAATATTAATATAACGATAATCAAATTGAAATATATTGAACGAATAAAACGTAGGAGAAAGAATTATGTCAAATCGAAGTGCAGATTTAAAGCGAAATTCCGGTGAAATTTAAAGAGGGAAACCTATTGAGAAGCCAATAAAAGTTAAAGTTAAACAGCACTATTGGATTACATTTAAATATGCCTTCATCATGTGATATCGATCTATAAATGTGTACCTTAAATGGTAATTTCTAGAGTAATGATATTATCAATTTTAAATAATAAAAGTCATAATGAAATTGTAAATTATTATCTACTTCTTTTCTATGAAAAATTGATATACGTATCAAAATATAAAAATAATTTCTTTTTTTTTTTTTTAACGAAACTAAATGATTAATATTTCAAGTATCATAAGAGTTTCAATGATATATATATATCTTTCTTTCACTTTCTCATTGCTGTTCCAAGTGTTAAAAACTTTGTCAAAACTTCTATTACTTCACAATGGCTTTTGTTCCACGAAAAATTTAATATAACTTTTTTTTCAATTAAAGAAAAAAATAAAGAACTAATTATTATTATGATATACCAAAAGAGTTCCATATTGGAGAAATTACCAATAATATAAAATATAATTTTTACATAAAATAAAATCATATCGTTACAATTATTTAAAATGTAACAGATAATAATAAATAATATAATAAATTTTATTAATTACTTATAACTTTGCATTATATTCAATAAAAAAATCATTCAATGAAAATTAATTCTGATCAAATTATACATCTATGTATAAGATAAAACCTAACCTAACTTAATCTAATCTCTGTTTATATCTAAAATATTTTTAAGATTTTCAATTTTTGTTTTCAATAATTCTCTAATCATCTAAAATCTAAATTAATAATAGATACACTAAATAACCATATAATTGGATTTGATTATCTTTCAATAAATTTCAAAGATGAAAAAAAGATGTTAAAAATGTTCTCGATCTTGAGTAAAATGGCACTTATCCGAGTATTCATGTAAGAATTAAATGTGAAAAATATTTGTTATCTGGTATATTCCACTGGCCTGTCTTGTAACATTCTCACAATGGTTTCAAACTTTAAGTCGGTAGTGTACTCAGAATGGAGAAAGATTACGCGTGAGCTGGTCTTAAAAGGATTATGAGCTTCCATTTTGCGGCCGGGAGAAAGAGCTCGTAAAAAACTGATCCTACTTTTTCTTTCCTATTTTTCTTTTTTTGAACCTCTTTCCTTTCGTTTATTTTTCATTTTTCCGCTTCACGATGAATATTTTCAATTTTATGGGATAAAAAGAGGATTACTTGAAATATTTTTCGCGGATTAGGAAATAAATCGCTTAATGATAATAAATTTAACGAAATTTTAGTTCGAGGATTACGCGAGAGACAATTAAAATGATATTGGTAAAGGAGAAAGAAAGAGTGGAAATTTTTTTATTTGAATAGAAAAAATACACGATAAAGAATTATGTTATTAGAAATTGATTAGAATCAAATTTATTAAAACAAATTTGTAAAATAAAATACGAATGAATTGTAGACAATTTATATGATTTAAATTACTTAAAAATTATATTGAAAATATATTTCTATTTTATTATCATCGAAGTAATGATTTTATATTATATTAAATAACGATGATTAAAATTGAATGTAAATAATACAAATTCGTAAATGATTCGCAAATAAATTTTAAATAAGAAATGAGAAGATATTGAAAATTATATTGAAGAAGATATATTTCTACGAATGTATTACTTAATTGCGTAATTATTTCATTATTAGCGAAATTAGTGAGATTATATACATATTACGAATTATATAATATCAAAGCAACGAATAATTAAATATAAGTAAATATTGTTTTAATTATGTTTCTCATTAAAATTCTAATTAAAAAGCTTAAATAATTTGTTTTAAATTTAATATAGTAATTTTGAATTCTGAATTGGTTATAAAAAAATAAATATTTGTGATGATATTTTAAATGATACGTTCTGTATAATACCTTATAATGTTATCATTTTATACGAGCCATATAAAATATTTTCATAGCATGTATATTGTATAGAAAGAATAATTATAATCGTATTTAGTATAATTAACAATGAATGAGTCGTTAACTCATATCGAACATGCATTCTTTGTTATTAAATGTTTCATGTATTATTCATTGTATTTATGTGAAAAATATAAATTATTCATCCATCCAATTTCCTGTTTACAAAATATCATTCAAATTGACGTAACATTTGTGCACAACTTCTTTTACGAAATAAATATTCGAAGCAATAAAGAAAAAAATAATTATCTTACATTTGGAAGAAATTTGAAGTACATAAATGAAATAAGAAAATTTTTTAAAATCCGAGACTGACTAAATTTTTAATCATTATGTTCGAATCAGTATATTTTAATTAATTATACGTGCCTTAAATTTAAATTTAAGATTATACGTATTAAATTATCAATAAAATAGAATTCATCGCCGAACACATTTCGTTAAAAATTTTTATCTAACGATAAATTTAACTGTCTCACCTCTGAAACTAACCTTTCGAATTCCACAATGAGGTCAACCGTGACGCAACATCTCTGTTTCACTTACGATTATTTCCGTCCGTACTTTATTTAACCATCGACTGCAATGAAAATTTTCAAATTTCAATGCAAAGGATAAAAAAAGAATAACGATACACGTTAATTATAATGATAAATAAATATTTTACGTACAGTATGTGTAATACCATAATGTATAAAATAATAATAAAAAAATATTTTAATATATTAATTGCTTCGAATTTAATAATTTCAATTTTGAATACACGAATGAGAAAGAATTATAAAAAACATAATTTTTACGGAAGAATTTTAAATTTTTTTAATTGCTTCGAATTAATAATTCAGAACAAAAATAGTAAATAATGTTATTTCAATTCAATTAAGTACTTATTCCATTGCGGGAAATTTTTAATTTTTTTTAAATTTTTAAAAAAAATTTTTTTTTTGTTTTGTTTGTGTTGAAATGAAAAAAAAAATGAAACGCGCCAAATTGAATTAACGTGTCCGAAAGGATAAGGACAATATTTAAATTTTCCGATCGCGGATAAAACTCGGTGACAGTCGACATTTCACCGGAAATCGCAAGGATCCTTCAATGAAAATAGCTTTGACGCTCGAAACACGATTTTAACTGACAGTGTGACTGACGTTGTAGAGCACACCGCTATTCGACCACATACGAACCGTTACTTACTTGGAAATCGCAAATGGGATTAATTAAAAAAGATAATTAGTGATCCACGATCGAGAAAATTTTATGCAAATGTTATGATTTTATTTATAGAGTGAAAAAAATTTGTTTGAAACAAATATGTAATAAGGAGATAATGTAATAAAAATAATTATTAATTAAAAATTAATGTTAAATTTTCCAAAAATGTTTATTTTTAACATTTGCAAAAAGTTTAATACATTTAATTTTAATATAATATTTATTATATTGTGTAATTTTTTTCAACTTCATGTTATATAACGATCTTTAATATAATTAATTTTAAAATATTTATTTTTTATTTATTTTATTTATCAACGATTGATTTCCAATTTAAAATTTTTATTTCTTATGTTAAAAATAACAAAAATATGTTTTTCATTTCACAACTCGAATATATAAAAAATAGAAATATAAAATGATAAATAATTCAAAAAATATATAAATAAATAAATATACTAGTACATTAGATAATAAAAATTAATAATCATTTGATTTAATTTAATTTAAGCATTATTATAATAATATAATATAATATAATATAAAATATATATTATTCACTTTCTAATTTTTTTGAGATTCATTTTATATTTCATGATTTTAAACTAGTTATTTTCAATCTTCTCAAATTCAGAGAGAATTGGGATAAATCCAAAAGTCTTTATAAAATTAATAAATATTTAAATGTTTATTTTTTTATTTAAGATCATTTCATGAATTTCATTTCATCATAATTTTTTAAAAATCTACTTTAAACAGAGTGTATTTCAATAATTTTCTCTTTCAATATCTTCTTATTTTTCTCCCGTTCTTCTATATTTTTTATATATTTTTTTTTAAATACATTGAAATCTAAAATATTTTAATTTTTAAAATTCTCAAGATTCAAAATATTCTTTTTTTTTCTAAAAAATATCTATTTTACCAAGAATTAAAATTTAAATAAATCAAAATATAAAATATTCTTCAAACTCAAGTTTGTAATTAGCCAATAGTAACAATAATAATTTTGGTTTGCAAAAAATTTAATTTTTATATTTTATTTTTTCTGTGCATAAATTATAAATTAAATGATAAAATCATATCAATTAATATATATTTAGATTTAATCAATTTAATGGAAGTTCAAGAACATGAAACTTTTTAAATTTCATGTTCAAAGTTTCAAGATTAAAAATATTTTCATCTCTAATTATTTTTCTATTTTCATCTTTTAATTTAATTTATTTTCTCACATCTTAAAAATATTTTTTAAATCTAAAATCTAAAATTAGAAGCAAATTTTTTTCACTAGAAAATAATCATACAACTTTAATTTATATATTATATACTTTATATTACTTTATATTATATACTTTCCCTAGAATTTCCCTAAACTTTTCCCTACATATTATATTACTTTATATTACTTTATATTATATACTTTTCCTAGAATTTCCCTAAACTTTTCCCCAGAATCTTCCAATGGCATATGCTTAGCTCTCTCTATATCCACTTCGTGTAAACTAGCAATTAAAGCAAAGTTAACTGGCGTTGTTTCTCGTGCTGAAGATGGTAATTAGTATTGACTCACATCGTTGTGTTTACACCGTCGAAAGTTCATCTCGTACGAAACTTTCGGGTGACGAAAACAACGAAAACGGCGACTTATTGCAGCCTATAGCCGTATTTAGTTGCAAATTTTATCAGTATCTGCAGTTTAGATTCCTGCTGTGTTCGCCTCGACTTATCATCGCGACATTTCGAGTCTGGAACAATGCGCGATGATTAACTGATAATGGTAATTAGCCGAAATGATTAAAGTCGCTTTTATTCCTTACTATTTTAGGTTAGTTGTTCGATTTGACAAGTATTTTATTATTTTTATTATTTCTTTTTTTATCAATTTTCGCTTAACTTAGATAACTAATATTTCTTTAAAAGAATATTTGCATTTATGAATATATAATATTATTAATGTTATTAAACGCATATCGATATAACAATTATGCTAATATTATTAAAGTAACTGAAATTACGTTAAAATTAAAGATAAATTTATTTTTATTCTAAATAAATGTTTTATTTTATAAAAATGAAAAAAGTTGAAAATTTTTCACTAACAGGATCTAAAATTGCCCTCAAAGAATTTGGTATCAAAGATATTTTACTTTTTAAGTTAAAAATTTTTTTTTAATATCAAATTTTCTTTTAGCTAGTTTAGTTATTTAAGTATAAGTAATTTGTTATCAAATACTGAATATTAAAAAATATCAAAATATTTCTTAAATTATTCCTTTTCTTTTTGATAAATTAAAAAAAAGAAACAAAGAAAAATGAATTTTGAATAGAGATAATCCAATATCCAATATCTTAATCTTCTCTAAAGAAGATTTAAAGAGAGAGAAGAATAATATAAGGAAAAATTTAGAAAAGAATGAAACATATCAGTATAAGAATGTTTATAATCTATAGTACACTCAATTTAAAGATCAAGTTTCAAAAAATAATTGAAAAAAATTCGGTTTTACTTTAAAAGGAAATTTATATTGTGTCATAAATTAATATCAATATTTTTAATTTATAAAAAAATTTATATTTTCAAGAAATCTTTTATTATTTTCTAATTATTACCTTTTAATAATAAATCTACTAATAAAAATGCTTCTCCCATTTATTTCAATTTCTTGATCCATTTATAAATATAAATTTATAACATTTCATGAACGATTTATGACAAATGTAATGACAAATGTATGAATATTAATATGTATAAATCTATTCCATCTATTTATGATAATTTAAAATAAGCAAGCATTAAAATATTTATCCTGCAAATTTTAAATTTCCCCAGTCATACATTTCAATCAACTTTCGAGAAGAGGAATTGTAAAGAAAACACGATCAAACAAAAAAAAAAAAATTCCGTTTGAAATAACTAATTTATATGAAATAACTATATACACATATAAACCGCGATAAAAAGTTGAAAACTGCAGTCTCGCTTGAATTCCATGCAACACGTACGAATAATCGATTCACAGCATATTTTTAGTGGAGAAATTCTGCAATACAGAGATAAGAAAAAAGTTGGTACGAGTTATTGCATGTATATTACTCGTTATTTTTTATTTGGCCGGCCTGTACGTACGGATTAGAGCCACCAACAAAACATGAAAATGTGTGAATGAATGTGGAATCAGAGTATTCGTGTGCATCCATGTGTTGGTGAATGAAAAGAGAAAAAGGAAGATTATATGTACGGGAGAGAAAGAGAAAGAGAAAGAGAAAGAGAAAGAGAGGGAAAAAACGAGACAAAAGGAAGGAGAATAAACGTGCAACAAAACGAGGGAGAGGGAGTTGAGGGAAAAGGAAAAATTGTGAGAGATTGAACAAAGAGAGGCAAACTGTCTGAAAAGGTAAGATAATGATACGTGTAAAGAAATGAGAAAAAATACTGATTTAAAGAAAGAGGTGAAATACTACAAGTGGAAAATGAGATAGAAAAAGAAATATGGAAAGATAGAAAAAGAGAAAGGAAACAATGGACGAAATGTAATCGAGTCTGATGGAGAATTGAAGTAAAGTGTGAAAAAAGATTACTATAACAATGGACTATAATTATTAATAATTTAAATTGTAAAATTATAATGAAATAGTATATTTGATGTAAATATATAATGTAATATATAAGTGGATTATTGTAAAATATTTCATAAAAAATGTTTCATTTTTTTTTATGGATATTTATGAACAAAAATGTATTGGTTGTATAAATTCGATGATTAAAAAATTTTTTATTAGAAACTTTTAATATCTAATCTATATGATTAATAATGAAATACATCACAATGGATCAATTAAAAGTATTTGATATATAAAAAAAAATTATATTTTTCGATGTATAAATTTTTAACAATTAAAAATTATTATAATTTGGTTGAAATATTTAATAGATCTGATTTTTATTTTTTTCATATATTCTCAAAATTTTCTCAATAAAATATCATTCAAAGACATCAAAGAAATAAATTTATTGAAATTTATTAATATAAAAAACAAAGTTTTATAGTAAAGGAATATTCAAGTTATATCTAACATAGAACATATTTAACATTTAGACTAGATAAATTCTAAGGATTACATTTTTAGAATGTTCTGTTCTATATATATATTGATTGCTTATATTATGTACAACTCTCGTTATTTTTTATCTTTATTTCTTGCATAAAGGAAAAACACTGACCAGATTTAACGTTACTATATTCAAATTCTTTATTTCTTTCATTTAATTAAAAAAAAACCTAATATAATAATACCTAAATTTTTTGATATTCTGAATCAAATATGAATACATAATAGATAATAAAGCGAAAAAACTATAAAAGTTTATTTTCAAAATTATAATAAAAATCTGGAATACATTTGTATATCACTTAATGAATTGTACACTTTTAATGAAAAATTTTTCTTCATAAATTTGTATTCCAAAAAAATATTGAAAACAAGATTTAAAACAAGATTGCAAAAAAGCCTAAAAAAAGTCTTTCTGATGTGTGTTTCTTGATATTATAATTTCAAAATGGAGCCAATCAAACTGATGAATAAAAGAACTAGTGATAATGTGGAATGAAATGGCAATATGCTTATCAATGTCTTTTTGATGGTTTCTTCTAGAACTATCAAAAAATACAAACAAAATATTAACAAGTTTGTACTCGATAGATCTTTCTTAAATCATTTATGAATTTATGATATGACAATAATTATAAAAGTTAAACTTTAAGTTAAAAAGTACGAATCTGCCAAATGTGCATATTCATAATTTTTAAACTGACTAGATTTTAACAATTTTTGAAATTGATAGCCCATAAACCTGGATCCATTTTGTATCTTATAAAATATAAAACTATTTAATTATGAATTTAATTATGATATGAAAATTCATCAAAATTAAAAGAAAACAAATATAAAGAAAACAAACAAAATTAAAGAAAAATAAATCCACAATTATCCATATAAGGAAAGATGAAACAAAATAAGAATTTTTCAAGGTCAAACAAAGAAGCAACCCTGTGCGCTTCTTATTCAAACATTCTCGTGAAAGGAGGAAGAGGTATAAGATACAAAAAAAAAAAAGTATGGGTCATAGAATGAAAGTCTAAAAAAAGTAAGAAATAAAAACAGAAAAAGACTCTTTTTAAGAAAATATTTCGACATTAACTGATATTAGATGAAATAATATATTTAATTTAGTTATATTCTAACTACATTATTATACAACTTACCAGACAAATGATAACACAATTCGTTTCGATACCAGAAGCCACAGTTTCGAAGACAAATATGAAAACAGTTTGCAAATGTTCCATATGTAAGCACACATCTTCTCATTTTCATGTGTATCTTTAAAGTCCTTGAATCTATATGCGTGTGAATAACCAATGAAATTGTCACAAATTTAGTAATTATGAAAATTCCTTTATCCAGATCTTAATGAAAGATTTTCATATCTTTTTGGAAGAATGGAACTTGAAAAAATTTGTTTATTATTAATTTATATTAATTATAGTTTAATTACATAACATTCTTTTTATTTGGAATGCAACTTGAAGAAATTCATTACATTTTTAAATTTGAATTGTCATTATTTAGGATATTTAATTTTTTTGATTTATATTAAAATATTATTAACACTGTTTAATGTTAAAAATTTTTTAAATTTATTAAAATTAGATTGCAATTACTTATTTATTCATTTTATTAATATTTATCTACCTCTAAGAAATAATTTTCTTCTTTAAGAAAATTCCATTTTACTATAATAAAATTGTTATTACGTATAAATTGAATGAAAATTAAATTATCAATCGTAACAAATATTCAAATATTTCAATCATAATTTCACACATTAGAGAATTATCTTTCTGAACAGTAAATAAAGATATCAATTTTTACAAATAGATAATTAATTATCTAGAATTTGAGAAATAATTTACAATAATTTTTCACAACATTAATATTTAATCATTTTCACAAAAGATTAACGTCACGCGTACTTACCAATCTGTCGAATCACAAATTATTATTTCAAATGTCATTTAAATACATTGAAAATGGAACGACTTGAAACTGACAACGATCGAATTCTCTGTCACGAATCGTCACACGCCACCTTCATAAATCTCATTCTGACGTTGATTCGAAAATCATCGGAAGATGGAGTGGATGAGACGTCGGACGTGGAATGGAAATCCGAAGTCAGACGCGTGCAGAGACAGAATATACGCGCGGAGATTAACCATAATGGAGGATGGGAATCTAGTGATTTATAGATCGTGGTGGCCAGGCTGCCATCTGGAACGGAATACATACCATCAAAATTAGGATAAGGATTATTTCATAAGTATTATTTTCGATTTTAATGAAATTTGATATATTGATAAGTCCACTATTATTATATGTAATAATTATAAATAACCTATGGTAAAGATTGAAAAATTATTATAAATTTTAAATAATTCAGTGTACATATTTATATTATGAAAATTTTAGGTTTTCTATTAGTTTCTAAATTGATTTTATTTGAAATAATATTTATGTATATTAAAAATAAAATATATTGTATAATAATAAATATTTTTGTTTTTTTATTTTATTCAATCTCTAATAATTTATATTTATTATCTTTATTTGTTGCAACAATAATATAATAAAAAATATGTATTTTTTTAATTATTGATATAAAAAAAAACCTTTATCTATATTTTTTGCTATTAGACTTTTATACATGAAATTTCAAATATTGAATTTCCAGTTTGGAATTCTATATAATGTTCTTATGTTTTCTAATATTTTCTAATATATTTTCTAATATATTTTCTAATATATATTAATATTATTTCTAATATAATATAATAAATTTCATAGGAGTTGGAAACATTTAAACTTATCATTAAAAATATGATTTTTGTGATTTTATTATTGCAGCAAATAAATGATATATATATACACATATAAAATGTTACTATATTCATGGGATATTTTTAAGTGACGGATTCTAAAGGCTAAGACAAATATCAAACTTAGTATATAATAATGTCAATTGAGATTTATTGAATTATAAGCAATTGAAATTTGTATTAGATAAAATGAAATGCACATAGGAGGACAATAGACATATAACAAAGATATAACCTTGTTCTATCTCTTATAACTTAATAAATAAATTTCAATTGATATATTTTTTTGTTTTTTTTAATTTCTAGAATTAATTCTCCAAAAATATTCCAAGAATATATTAACATTATGTATTTAAGTGTTTTATTGAAAGAATTTATATTATTCATGATTATATGTTAATTATCATATTATGATATATATAATTGTTTTTGATATAGATCTTATTTTTAAATTTATTTTAAGTTTTCTATTCTTATTGCTCCATTCTATATTCTATTAATAAAAATTATACTGTATTAAATCAAATTTTTAATTTGTCCAAGCAATTTTAAATACAAATATTAAATGTATATTTTATTTATAATTAGTTGATTATCTATGGCTATATAATTAATGTTTATATGTACATATAAATTTATAATGCACAATTTCATTGAAATTGTGAAATAACTTCTCATTTTATGTCAGGTATTTCGACCAGAAATAAATGGAGAAACCTTTATCCGATCCTTGAGAAACAGCTTTCGTTAATGAAACGGTCTGTAACGGACAGAATGCAAAATTGCCACTTTCCCTCGTATACTTTAGGGGAAGTTAGTAAAGGGTCTTCCATGAAGTGTAATTTGTAGAGAAAATTTCGTTCGGATGTTTAGAAAGTATCGTAAAACTTGGACAAGTTTGACTTCAACGAATATTTGATTTCAACAAGATTTTACAGAAAATAGATGTTTAAGTTTTATATGTATAGCTTATATGTATAGTGTCTTCCAGTTTTGAGATCTTTGATAAATAATTGAAATAATACTTGTTCTTATTAATTTTGAAAATGAAAAAATTTATTTCAATATATTTTTAGTAATTACTGAAATTTAATAAAATAAATTTTTAAATTTTAAGTTTTTCTTTTCATTAAATTATGTAATTTATTAAAGAATTAATTTCATAAAAATTGAAGAATATTATAAAAAAAAAGATCCAAAACTTTAAGAACTTATAACATTCAAAATTATTTATAATGTATATTGTACATTATATATTTATTATATTGTTAAAGCTTTATAAATAAGTATCATTAAATTATCATTTTTAGATTGATTTACTCACCAGTTTTCCATAAAAATCTTATTAATACGGAAATTATAATCCAAAAAAGTATCCATACTTGTTACAATTTCATTCTTTAAAAGTATTTGCTTAATGTTGCAGATATTGCCATAATATTAATTCTTCAGGACTTTTTTAAGATTACATTTGTGAAAAAATATCATAATTTGAATATTTATATAAAAAATAAAAAATATATATTTATGTAAAAAATAGAAATAATAAATTATTTAAGAAATGCTCAAATAGATACATAAATAAATATTAAGATATTGATTAGTTAATAGTCACATGATATTAGCATAAATTACATAATAATATTAAACTTGATTTAAAATTTATAGGTCAAACTAAACTAATGATAAAATTGTCTCTTGAGAAACTTTTATGATTAAATTTAATTATAATTATTGTCATAACAAATTTTAGAGCTCATTATCGATGCAAAATATAATAATCCATAATTGGTATAAATATTAAAAAACTATTAACTATTATTACTATTATTATAACTAATAAACTATTATTAAACTAGAAATAACATTATCTAAAGAAAAAAATGATAAAATTATAAATATAATATAAATTCTCAACGAACAAAAAATTTCATTTTGTCGTTTTAGATTAATCTACATACTTATTTTCCATGAAAATTCGAACAATACTGAAATTATAATCCACTTAACCAAAGATATCCATACTCGTTAGAATTTCATTAGAAGCATCTGCTTGAAGGGATACAGAAACGTGGACGACATGGCCTTAGGGCTGTTTCTAACGAGGCCTGATTAAACAAGTGAGTACATAGTTGCCGGTCAAGGTGCCGACGAACTGAGGACGGTGGAAGCCTTAAAACCGTGGAGAAGACGAGGAAAAAAGAAGGAATGGGGAGCCGGGGAAAAAAGGCAAAGGAGCGTGGAGAACAATGGCTTCTAGATGAAAGAGTTTGCAGGCCCCGGGCCACGCCAAGTTTTTCTATGCTCTCTGTCTATTCTCTTTTCCTTTCTTCTGTCTATGTGTCCTCTGATCACAATTAGTCAAACGAATTAAAACAAAACAGTGGCCATCGTTTTTATCCTTTTACACATTTTGAAACGAGTATTTCCGGTAAATGAAGGAGAAATTAAAGCTGCTGAATTCTCTGTTCGAGAACGTTAGTGGTAGTTTCGTGTAAGGAATTGGTAGGATAGTGGTAGTTTTTATCATTTGAGCATCATGAACTTGGTCTGATTATCTTTTCTCTGTTTTTTGGAATGGATTGTAAAGTGAGAGTTTTTGTTGGATGGTAATTTAGAGTGAAGAATGAAGTCGGTATCAGGAAGTCGGTAAGATGATGGTGATGCTTTTTGTGCTAAGTCTTCTTCGTTGTATTTTGTTATGCGTTTTTTCATTTGTCTTTCAGACCTCATGCTTTGAGTTTTTACAAATTGAAGATATTTAAGTTTCTTAAGATACTCCGTTTTTATTATCATGAACCGTAAATCTGGAAAAATCTCATTTTTCAGATAAAAAACATTAAAGAAAATAGGATTTCCTATTTTACTGAAATTAAAATGAAAAATTAAAAAAATAATATATTAAATATGTTATCATTTTAATATTATTATCATTACTGTTATTATTATTTATTTATTGAAGAAAAATTTTTAATTTTTTTTAAAGTAAAATAATCCGTGTTGATATAATTCTGAATATTTTAAATATATATTTAAATCTATTTTTGAATAAATCCTCGATTTTTTTTTATTTTTATATTTCAAATTATAATATGATTTTTTTTTCAAGTATTTTATTTTGTTCTGAAACAATTTGAATATCATTATAGAATGAATTAATATATGATAAATGTAAAAAATTAATATTGAATTGCTTTTTATCAATATACAATTTTTCAAATATATTCAAATGTATATTCAGAATATTCAAATGTTTTTATGTACAAATTATAAATTATGTATAAGTTATAAATAATAATATAAATTAATAATATTTCAAAAGTGATGATTAAATAAACATATATTTAAATTAATAATAAATACAATTTAAACAATTGAACTTATTGAATTTGAATAAAATGTCATATAATTACATAATTAATTTTTTATCTTATAATATTTAATTAAATTTTTAACAAGAACTATAGTCCATGAAGAAATGCAATAAAATTTAATTTTAATTATTTGTATTTATAAAAATGAAATTTATATATATATTATTATAATTATTATAATTACATAATAATGTATAATTTATAGTATAAATATATATATTTGTATATATATATATATACAAATTATATAATATTTCAGTAGCATATTATCTGACATAATATAATATTAATTAACATTTAAAATTTTACTTAATAAAACTTACTATAGAAATCAGAACATAAAAGAATAATTTAATATTAATAGAAATATATCAATAAATATCTATTTTAAAAATTCAAATTATAATTGAAATTGTTAAAATTCTTCTACAATAGTTTAATTCTCAAATTATGTAAATTATGTTAATTATTCAATTCTATTCAATATTCAATATTTTATTCTTAATATGTACAAATTTTCCCAAGTTATTAAAAGAATTCTTAAAGATCTCATTGAAAATATTATAACACAAGGAATTAATCTAAAAGTTAAGAATATGCTTGTAACTATCTAAGAAATTAAAAATATTGAATTTTATTATATTCATTTACCATATTATATTCATTTACCTGTTATTTTAGAAATCCAAAATATTCAATTTTTTGCTGATATTTATTTCCAATATTAGTTTCCAATATTAATTTCCAAGCAAAAACAATATCATATTCTATAATTGACTATAGAATTATTCTACAAAACATTCTACTTCATTTATCATTTAAAAAGATTATAATACAATTAATTTAAAAAGAATAATTTAAGTAACTTACTGATATCCATTCATAATATCTATAAATATTTTAGTTTAATAAATTCTATGTATCCAATTGTTAGCTTATTATTGACATCTATTCACAATAAATTATATTTACAACATATATTTAAATTTAAACTTTGAAATAAAAACAATATTACAATATTTGTACAATCATTTACTTACATATACATTAATTGTGCCAGCTTATTAAAAGAATCTTTAAAACATCTGTCAACATAACCTCTAACTCATGAATTAGAAAGTGCAATTCCTCTATCACATTGATAGTTTGTTAAAAATTATCAATTTTTTCAATATTACCTCTCTAACCATTTTGCAGCGTTAATAATCCTTACTTTTACCCTTATCTACTGTTCAATAAACACCATCACAATTTTTATCTCGTATCGAACTATGGTATTTCCAACTCGACCCCTATCCAATTCGAAATCTCGTCGTGGCCGCAGACGCCGCCTCATTTCCGTCTAACGGTCCTTCAGCGAATTTCTCTTCATCTCCGTGATTCTGCTCGTGTAAGGGAAGGGATGGCCTCGAATGATCGTCTGTTGATCAAAATTATTCAAAAGTTGATAATTAAAAAAGTGTAAGAAATATAATTTAAATTATTTTTAAATACGTTTATTAGAATATTTACTTTATATGCAGTTTTTCATATAAGCAATGTAAACAAATATACACATATTCTGAAAATAAGATAGAATATCTTAAATTAATTTATTATCAAAATTATTGATTAGTTAAAAATAAATTTCTATAATTTCTAATATTACAATCAAAACAATAATAACAATAAAGATATCATATTATTTGATCCAATTTATAAAAGTTTTTTAAACAAACAAATCTATACAAATGACACATTTTTATATAATTCAAAATTAGTATTCAAATTTTAATCTCAATTTTATCCATTAACACGTTGCAATACAATTATTGATTGGTTAGGTTAGGTTAGGTTAGGTTAGGTTAGGTTAAAAATAAATTTCTATAATTTGTAATATTACAATCAAAATATAACAACAATAAAGATATCATATTATTTGATTCAATATAAAAGTTTTTAAACAAACAAATCCATACAATGATACATTTTTATATAACATAATTCAAAATTAGTGTTCAAATTTTAATCTCAATTTTATCCATTAACACGTTGCAATACAATTATTGATTGGTTAAAAATAAATTTCTATAATTTCTAATATTACAATCAAAACAATAATAACAATAAAGATATCATATTATTTGATCCAATATAAAACTTTTTAAACAAATAAATCTATACAAGTGACACATTTTTATATAATTCAAAATTAGTATTCAAATTTTAATCTCAATTTTATCCATTAACACGTTGCAATACAAGAATTCTTTATTCTTAGACTTTTCTTAGATCTTTGATTTTCGTCTATTGGAAGAAACGCTGTGTGTCGTAAATGAAAAAGAGAGAGAGAGAGAGTGATGTCTGCATTCGAGGAAGGAAACGAGAAGAGGTGATGACGAGGTTGAGTTCTCGTTTCTAGCATCTCAACCCCTTTTCTCCCTCTTCTCGCGGTCAAGTTGCGTGACGTCGGCCGTTGTCTCCGTCTCTCCTCCTTTCCTCGACTTTCGACGTGGGTCAGCTCGATAGGCAGGCTTTGGAATTATGCTTGGTTGAGGGAAAGGCTGACTTCGGGATTCAGTGCCGAAACCTCGAGCCTCGATTCTGCTGGCTGGTTGGGATAGGTTTGGGAGGATAGCTTGGGATAGGAAGGAGGGTTGTTAACCCTTTGTTTTAAGATTCTCTTTTTCAGGCTGGCGAGAGAGAAATTGGGTACTCGACTCGACTGCGATGATGGAGATTGAGGTGTTGGCTTCGATTTATACTGTCAGTCATATAATAGCGATTCGAAACAATTTTTTTCTTTAAAAATTATTCGTTTCTTGATTTCTTTTACTGTATACAGGAAAACAAAACGTACTTTTAATACTTGTTTCGTCTATTATCGCTTCTACCATATTCCATCACGTTTTATTTAACTAGAAACGATGATCAATAAAAGAAATGCATATGTTTTGTTTACGTACGTGTTTATTACGCGAAAGTTATACCATTAAATTATAAATATATTATTTTTATTTTAACAAATAAAATTGATCTTGAAAAGAAATAATCTTTTTTGATCTGCAAAGAAAAAAAATAATAATTTATATTTCGTTGAAACATTTTTTTGTTAAGTTTAATTCATAGATATCCGAGCATATCCGCTTAAACAAAATACATCTGTACATATATTCGCATCAAATTAACATCCATGTATCTTTGGGTACATTTGTCGAGTCAGATTCCTGATGTATTTTAGAGGTGTATAATGATGAGTTTAATTCATCAAATGAATTGGGGCAATATTTAACAAATTTAAATTTAAACTTTACATTTACTTAAATTTAACAAATTTAGATTTAAATTTAAATTTAACTTCCACATTTTTTGAACTAATAAAAAGTACCATAGATGCTATAAAATTACGAGCGAGATTGCTTAGCAATGCAAATGATGCCAAGTGCTATTGCATTCATTTAAATGCTTTAAAAAATACCACTTCAGATCTATTAATAAAATGCTTATTATTATTTCTGGAATTAATTTATTTTTTTCTTTTTTTTTCAAAATCATTTTAATATGTATGATGCTCATTTTATAGAAATAGATTAATTTTTATATAAAGTCTTTATTTTATTTGTTATATCATTTTGAAATGTATATTTTGCAAAAAATGATATTATCAATGAACAAAAATTGGAAGGAAAAAAGGAGAAAAATAATAATTAATGGCATGATGTAATATTTAATTTTATTATATATTTATATTATTTCATCATTTTAATATGTTTTTGATGCTTTTATAGAAATAGATTAATTTTTATATAAAGTCTTTATTTTATTTGTTATATCATTTTGAAATGTATATTTTGCAAAAAATGATATAATGCACAAAAATTGGAAGAAAAAAATGGAGAAAAGTAATAATTAATGGCATGAATGTAATGTTTAATTTTATTATATATTTATATTATTTCATCATTTTAATATGTTTTTTAATAAAATTAAAACATTAGATATATGTTAAACAATTTTAAAGATTATAATTAAAATTGAAGATCTTTAAAGATATTTATCACGTTTGAATATTATATTTACATATAAATTACACATCTGTTATAAATAATTAAAATAAAATATTTTACTCACTTTGTAACACACAGAGCACGGATGATAAAGAATAAAATAGTAGACAACAACTTTATACGCACTGCCAAGTCTCGAATCAGGTTTAAACCCCCGGATTTAGCATTCTTTCAACATACCAGTGTGCGGTCAAAGTTAGCCCAGGTTTAAAATAGATGTACGAAAATCAGGCTTTGAATTCAACTTTAACCCTTCGGAGAGAGAGAGATACATTTTATTTTTGCAAAAATTTCTTTTAAACCATTATTACAATATCGCCTTTAAAATCGATATTAATGTCGATATTAAAAATTATATGTAAAATCAATATTATTTAATACCAGATTAGACCAAATAATTAAAATTACAGATTTTTTTTTATTTTTGCAATTACAAAATTTTTATTCAGACAGAAACATAATTGTACACAATTATACACAATGGCCAGAGAATAAAAATTCTTTTCTCTAATTTTTTTTTAACTATTATAGAACATTTATAACCTCCTTTTTATGTAATTCTATTTTTTCTTTCTACATCTTTATGATCTTTTCACATGTAAATTAGGCTTTAATGTTCAATTGAATGAAATTAAATTATTTATGATTTACGTTTTCATTAGATTTGAGATTAATTTATTTTTGCTATCATATTATATATTATATTTAAAAAATTATAAATAGAGATAATAAATAATTAAAAAAAAAAAATTTCAATATATTTTTGGTCAGATTTAGATCTCTTTGCGTACAAAAGAGCATGTAATTATATTTAAATACATATTACAAATAGTTTTAATGCGAAATAATGATTTGTTTCGTTTGACTGAAATATTGTTTAAACAATTGTTAAAATTTTGTTAAAATTTTTAACATTTCTCGTACTTTTTCCCCAATTATTCACACATATTATAGTACGCTTGCGTGTAATTCCCATTTTATAAATTGTTATTTTAATACATTAATCTACCTTGGGCTTGGTGGAAACTAATTTTAAATATCTTGATAAAATATTTGTTATTGATACACCAATTTCATAACGTAATGCAAGAGAACGAAATTTTATACATGAATTTATATGTAATTTTCCGTTCGAAATTGCTTTTCCATTTCAGTTTCACTCTGTTTTTGATACTTACGATAAAATATTGTTAAATTATTAATAAATAACGAATTAAACGAATTATGCAGCTATATTGCTTTGCGTATTGAGCTGAAAATTATTATTCGATTCTCGTTTTGTATTTGTCGTTAAAAATTTCTTATACAACGAAATTCTTTTCTTCCAAAAAAAGAAAAATAATTCTAATCCTCGTTGTAATTATTTTTTGAAATTATATAATAAAATATTTATAAAGTAAAGCATAAAATTACTCCAATAATCAATTGATAATCCGAATTACTATTATAAAAAATAATTTATTACACTTGGAAATTAGATTTACTTATCATTTCTAAAGGGTTAATATAAAGTGTTCTTTGAAGAACTTTTCCACGTAAAATCATCTCTATAGATTAATAATTATTCACAGAAACTACTACAATCTTCGACGATTTTTTAACATTAATTGTCAAAGCTACTATTATTTATTAAAAAATTAGAAAATAATATCTTTCCATAATTAATTTATATCATCACTAACTAAATTTTAAATTACGAAACGATACTTTTCTTTATACAATTCTCTCATCCTCCATATAGAAAATTGTAAATAGTTCGCATTAACACGGTCCAATGACGAATCGAAACATTGCCTGTAAAAGATCGCATCGACGTATCGAACAATGAAGGATCGCCTTTTCAAGAAATAAACAGAAAGAGGCGTTCCCTCCTCCTCCTCCCCAGCTTCTTGATCGTTCGTCACGCTATTGAAAAATATAAGAAGCGATACGAAAGAGGCTATACAATACATACAGATTTCTGGGTGGCTCGTTGGTTGACGAGCACGATGGGAGAACATCCCGGGAATTGTGTCGCGGGGGATACAGATATCCCGGTTTTCTGAAACCATTCAGAAAATGTTATACTCGATGTTTTCTCGATCCTTGCCCATGTTGCCGACAAACTCGATGCCTCGATATCGGCCTCGAACCGACGTGTGTCGTTCGATACATCCACTGTCCACAATTTTTCCGAATGTAGAACGAACAAGGGGGGGAAAGAACGATACTCTTCCGCCATTTTAAATGTATATATCGGATAGCTCGACACGTTTGTAATGTTTTTGACAGTCGATACATCCCAGTTGTTACATCGTATTTCAGATTGAAGGATTATTATTATAAATTTCTGCATTTTTTTTTTTTTCTTTTTTTGAATATTGACACTTTTGATTCGCTTGGAAGATAAAGAGTAATACTTTCTCAAAGGTAATATTATTGAATAAGATTAAATTTAAAGAAATGTGAAAATAGAATATTATTTAATTGAGAGAAGAAAGATAAGAATTTTTTTTTTTGTACAGGTATAAAGATAAATGTACACGTTATAAATATTGATTATTGATTAGATATTTGGGTCGAATGAATATCTAATTAGCAATCTTAATAATCGTTTAAAATTTTAATCTAATGGAATCGTACGATCAAATGTTACGAAATGTGTAATTAAAGAAATTATATTATAGGAAAAAATTATTAATGTAGTTAATAAACTATTAATCACTTTTTAGAAATTTTGTATGAAAATGTATATTGGAAATATTGTTTATTATTAAAATATTATCAATATTTTTAGAAACAATTAATTAAATGTTAAAATATTAATTTTTATTATTACTAGAATTAAAGGAAACACGATCTTTATTATTATTAAAAGTAAAATAAATATTTATTCAAATTATTATTATTATTATTTATAATGAATACGATATATTTCGATTAATTGACACATTAATAATAAATACGGATAAATTAGTTTTAATAATTTAATAATATTCAGACAAATTGTTATTCGTAACTTCGTAAAAGTTGTTCCTCGGCTAGCATTAACATATCATTAAATCACATCTTGCATGTAAGTTTAAAATATTCATATACCGCATTCGTTGAAGTATCTTTTAACGAGTTCTTATTTAATGAGAATAAATAAAGAAATGTTCATTATTGCCGAATGGACGTTTTCCTTTTTTATTGCCAATTATTTTCAAGTAATTGGCTCTTAAGTTTTTTATTAACATGCTCGAACTCTTGATAATAATAATCATAAAATTCTTAGTAGCTTCTTTATCGTTTCGCATTGGGAAGAATTTGTCTTTTATTGGAGATGTAATCGCAACAACATTATTATAAGATACTTGTTAACTATTACATTGATTTAATCAACATTTACAACCGAAACGAACGCAATTATATCTTCATCACTTCGTTAACCCTCTTATAACACGATACTTAATATTATAAAAATGTAGGTTTTGATATAAAATACAAAATGCAAAAATAACACGATATTCTTGTAACAAAATTTTCATAACGCGATTTGATAAACTTTGTTGAGAACAGCCTCATATTTCCATCACATTGTTTTTATTGACATTTGTCCTCTTAACACGATTTCGATTTAACGTATTATAAAAAGATTGTCTTTGAACAATCGTTTAAAGAAATATACTTGAATTAAAATGTTTTTGTCTTTTAATAATTTTTTTTAAAGCCTCCTTTAAGGAAAGCCTCCTTTCAAATTCATTTTCTCGAGAACAAATGGCTCGAATGAAAAAATTCGTTGTTCCATATTTATTATAATAATCGAATTCTCGAGAAAAGTATTACGTTATCTCCCTGTCGTCTAACACCGCAAGAGAGCGTTCAACGCAGCGTACATTCCTCCTCCTTGAACGGAACGCGTTTGACAACATTGGAAACGTTACCACCTTCCCCCTCCACCGAACATTTATTTAACCGCCATACCTCCACGCATTCGTTCAGCTCGAACAGGCCTCGAGCCGTGGACTTGCCGCATAAAATGGCAGTATATTCATCGTCGCGGAGAAAAGTACTTCCTAATGAGCTCGCTCTTTTGCAGTCGTAGCAGGGTGGGTGGGGGGGTGGTGGTCGGTGGTGGTTGGTTCTCGAGCGTTGGTTCCATTGGCCATTGCAAACTGAATTTCCGATAATTGCTTTCCGCACCGCCTAAAATGATAATTAAATTCCTGGTCGCGTTATTACCCATGGCAACCTATTGTCGTCGTAATGGCCTTTCAAGGGGGGCGGCTACGTAAGGGAAGTTCTAGTGGCTACATTTAAGGATGTTCCGCAAACAACCATTCTCCCGGGTAGTCACGATTCGAACGAAATGGCATACGGCACGCGAAAACATGTTCCGGAACAAAGCGCAAAGTAACGTTTAATTAATCGCGAATTTGTCGCGCGCGTTTTGCCTCGAATCGCTTAACCGCGAACGTTTATGGTGGACAGTTGGTCGGTGAAATAGCGCCATACGTCGGGAATTACGAGCCGTACGCTTAAGTACCTATATCTTGGCGGTATATGCGGGACGATCTTTATCGACGGAGCGTTGACAGATACACGAGATATTCGTTTCATTTAATTATAATTTTGGTATAATTTATTAGAAGTTTTATTTTTTTATGCTAGATTTTGTGAAAAAGAGGAAATCGATGAGATGGTAATTTATAGAAATTTATAGAAATTATTTGATATGATTCTTCCATTGTATTTGGATTTAGGTATACGACCGAACATTTATTCGTGAAATTAAAAGAGAACTGCTTGTAAAATTAATGTTTTAATGATTATTGATTTAAATTGTTTCCTGTTAAATACAAGAGATAAATTTGGATCTATATTATAAAAAGCAGTAAATGATCTTTCATTTTTGCACAATATTTATAAAATTGTTTTTTTTATTTAATTCGTTTATTTATAATATTTGATCAACTGTCTTTAGAGATTTAAGGCACATATCATAAATACGAACAATTTTTCTATTTCATTCATATAACGTGTTTTTCTCTCTCGCTTCCTGCGATCCAATAAAGCGAGTGAAATCGAGAAACAAGTCAATAATTCTCTACCACGATGCGATATTATTGCATCACTGTCTCCTGGAAATTTTCGTTCTGAATAAAACAGGAAAACAGATTCGATCTATTTATTATTAGTTTTTAAAAAAATTTTAAATTTAATGATTGAAATAGTAATAAATACAACGAATATATAATAACAACGTCATAATAATAATAAAAATAATCCAATGTAATAATATTTAAACCTTCTCCCGACAAAATTCTGTTCGTATATTAATCGATCTTAAATTTTAAATTTAAACAAAGAAATAAAAACAATGTTGTACTTTTTAAATTTTTTATTACATAAAAACAAAAATGTTTAATTTTATGATTTAATAAAATTATATATAGAAAAATTTATAATTAATATCGTATTTTAATTATTTTCCATAAATAATTCTGTTCTTTTAAAAAAAAAATTTTTATTCATTAAATGTTTGCTTGTCTCTAAATCAATTAATCCAAATAATTACTATATTAAAAATTTCAACTTCTTCGTTCACAAAATTATAAATATCCTTGAATCTTTTATGTACAAATTAACAACCTTTCACATTTCACATCATATTTCATTTCAACAAGTAAACGGTATCAAAACGGACAAATTCCATTTATCTCTCTAAACCCACCTACAATAAAAACACTAGAAACCCCATCCTACACAAACTCCCTCTTCCAGTGACAAGAATAACATCATTTCACCAAGCCTCGATTCCGCAATCGGACTTATTATTTTACCCGTTCACCGACAATTTGTCCCAACGATCAACGGGGTGGAGAGGAGAGAGGAAGGGAGGGAAGGAGGAGGGGGGAGACGGTCGGTCGGTCGGTCGGTCGGTCGACTCCCGTGGAACGAACGAACGAACGTGAACACCGTCCGCCGTCCGGAAGGAGAAGAAAATTTACTCGGCAAATCGTGGAAAAGTGTTTACCAGGAAGAACGATTGGGATTTCTTTGGAACAAGGGTAAACCGCCCTCCGCGATTTTATTGTTCGACGGTTTATCGATTTGTCGCCACTGGCCCTTCCCATTATATCCCGTAAGCTTGACGTACGAACGGCCATTCTCTTCGCCGTTCTATTAACCGAAGAGGACGCCCTCTTAATCCGTGAAACGCGAAAATACACGTTGCCGACTGTACGTACGCGATACACGGTTAGCGTGAATTAGGGGCAAGGAATTATTCCAGCCGCGAGTCGATTTCAAATCGATATTGTGCTTATTTATACGTATATTTATACGTATGGAAAGATTAATATCGATTCGACGGTTATCGATTCTTTGATTTTTGCAGATATCGTCGGATTTTGTGTATTCACGTTTACACGATTCGTGCAAACTCGCGTATGATGCGAGTTTTTACAAGTGATATAATGCGCTGAAGATAGATTTAGTTTTAACGGGATTCTTTCGTTCGTGCTTTCCAACAAAAATGTTTTGTTATTGTTTTATTTATAACAGAAAATATATGAAGCAAAACTTGACATGAAAATGTAAACATGTTATTCGTGTTGTTCGCAGGTTGTATATGGCAGGTGTGTTAAATGTGTTGGTTTCAATATTCAAATGACGATTCGTGAAAATGTATTTTATTTATAAATTTCTCGCTAATCGTTACGAATCCTTCGATACGATTGTTATATATACATTTGGTGTAAATATGATAATTTGAAATTTCGTGAATAAATTTAATTATTTTTTCACAATTGAAATTATAGATACTCTTTAATAATTTACGTGATGATAATTGAATATGACGCTGTAATGTATAATAATGAGACATAATAGCGATAAAGTAAATAAGATGAATTTTTTTTTTAAATGTATATATCATTCACTACGTAGCCCAATATAACAACAAATATAACATTCGTCTAATTGTTCTGTGTAATACCCAAATATGTATATAATATTATTATCTGTTATAGAATGTAAATATAATATCTTAGATTATTATATGATTAATTATAAATTATAGAAAATATAAGAATTAAAAAAATTATGAAATGGACAATCAAATTTTTATTGAACGAATGAAATTTTTTTTTTTTAAAAGAACAGAATTATTTATGGAAAATAATTAAAATAATTATATTAATTAAATAATTAATTAAAATAAATATTAATTATGAATTTTTCTATTATAATTTTATTAAATCATAGAATTAGACATTTTTGTTTTTATGTATCAAAAAATTTAAAAAATAGAACATTAATTATCTGAGAATATATATTTAAATTATTTACAATTTTATATATATATATTCTTTATTATATTAAAATTATTAATTTATTATTAATTTATTACTTATTTATTATAAATATATATTCAAGTTATTTATTTAATTATCTCACGATGTTCATATTCTAGAACACATATATTAAAAGCGATTAATCTCCAATTGTTTTTCTATTATTAAATATATATAGTTTTACATGATAATTATCTATATTTGAAAATTATTTACACTCATTTAACAATCACGAAATGATATACACACAATCTCGAAGAGTAAAATTGATCGAGCAATTAACTCGAAAAATAGTTAACCGCAAACCCACTATAAACTTCCATCTCGCTGACAAGGCAAAACAAAAAACAAGAAGCCATGAAATACGACGTCACGGTTTGGTTCGGACGTACGAGGTCAAGATTTCTCATTCATCTTCGACCATTCGTCTTCCTGAACGACCACGTGTTCTCACATTTCATTATCAATTTCGATTCGACTATGTGCAACGCTTTCGATGAACGAGAAAGAGTTGAACGACTATTGGAGAATACTGTGTGGTGTTTTAAAATAGGAACAAAATAAAATTTTATTTTGCCTATTCGTTTTAAACAAGAATTTTTGTCTAGCGATGGATGTGTAAATTGTTCAAATTCGAATCAACAATTTTTTTAAAACGTCGAAAATCATTTAAAAATTTCTATTATTTTTATTAATTTTTTTTATAAATTTTTATTGAACATTTTATTATTCCTTTTAACATGTTATACTTTTTTCTATGCAAATATAAAATAATTTTGGTGAATCATGAAATTCGAATTAGATTTAAAATTATTCACAAATATTTTTAATTTATTTATTTATACTGTAAATATCATTTTGCATATTTATTTTAAAGATAATAAATAATAAATTTTGTGATAAAAAATATAATAAAAATGGGAATTAAAAAATTAAAAAAAAAAAGCAAAAATTAAAACTTTATGATACATGAAATGTCATTTTTTTCGAAAATTATCTTTTGCATGTAAAATTTGAAAAATTAAAGAAACAAATATTTTTCACTATTAAAATTTTAATTTTTTTATTTCATGCTAGTGTAGAACATATCGATAAATCGTTTCGACTCATTCATTTATCTTAAAATTTTTTAAAAATTAGAAAAGACACGAAGCAATTAAATTATTGTGTTTTCAACATGAAATCTTTATCTATACGAATTATTGCAATAAATCTTTTTTAATATATAGAATAATTCTTCAAAAATATTATTCCGCGAATAAATTATTCATTTCGTAAAATGATTAGTAGCTAAATGAATCAGGAGTTAATAAAATAAATAATTTATAAAAAAATTAATAAAGTATTAAAATTAAATTTAAATAAAATAACAATTTATTATCGATTCATGAATGCAATGATAATTTTCTTCTTCATACTTTATTTTTTAACAATTTTTTCAATAAAAGAACGATAAAGATAGAAGGAAAATTGATAATCAATTTTTGATAATTCTTAATTAAAACAAAAATCAAAAAAGTATCTTCAAATTATTTCAAAAATTCTTCATTATCCGATTGTCCGTTAAATAGGTCATTTATCCTAGGTCACTGTACAATTACATACAATACAAATTGACGAAACGATTTTCAATCAACGATTACCATAGACGCGATTTACAATCATTACGGACGTTGATTCGTGCCGATTATCGTAGATTTTGATTTTCGATAGGACACGCGTCCGATAGAATTAAACGGTGAAATTAACGCTATGGAGGTGCAATTTTAATATCATTCGACAGGTGTTGACAATGTATTCCAAATAGAAACGGGTGTTTGCACCGTTTCCATGTTTATTTGAACGCGTTATATTATGTTAAACCGACACGGAAATATGGTGATTCATTTTTCATTATTGGGGAAAGAGCATCGCAAACAAGGAACAACATTTGGCAATTTGATTGTTATCAATCACTGTTTTCGATTTAACGTGGTTAACGTTTTTACGCGATAGCTCTTGAAATGGATTGAACGTTCGAATTCTGTTTTTTTTTTTTCATTTTCACAAGGTAAACGTTATATTTAAATAAGAGAAAGGCTATATTTAACAATTTTTTGTAAGCATACAGATTGCTACATATAAATTCTGTATTGAATTTTCCATTTGTTTATAGAAAATATCATTTAAACAATGCTTTGTATTGTTTTTAATACATTTTTGTTGTAAAACAATTATTTTTATAGTGCACAACAATTTATAACAATTTATTTAATGAATAAAAGATCAATAGATATATCCTTTTTTTATACTTTTAATATTTTTAATATTTTTATGCATATAAAACTTTACATTTTAACATATTAATAAAATTGTTACATTACGAATATCAATTTTTAAAAAAATCTTATTTTATAAAAAATATCTGATAGTTATTATGGTCTAAATAAGTTTTCAATTTATTATTCCTGTTATATTCATAAAAAAAATAATAATTTAAAATATAGATTAATTTCATTACTTCTATATATCTGTATACTTACAAATACAATACGTATTCTATCAAAATACCTTAATATTTATATATTTTTATCATAATCCATAATAATTTAATTTAATTATACTTGGTATTATAATATAGTACACGAATGAACGTTCGAATTTACCGCTTGGTCTAAAGTTAACAGTAAAGCTCAAACATTATTGGCTAGCCAATGGCGTGTCGCTATTACTAATAGTTTTCATTTACGCCACAAGGCGCCGCTAAGGTTGCACGGCGAACACGCAGCAGCGGCGCGCACAGCGCCGCGCATCGACGGAATAGAGCGAGACCGGACGTGAGAGAGAACGAGGCAGATTCGTTCGCGTTCCGCCGAGGTGGTGCAGTTTTCCAGTGTCGCGTAGAGTGTAGTGTTTTTCTTCCTTTCCCCCGTTTCCGAGCATCGAGTGTTGTGTACGTCACGGTGAGGCAAAGCAGACCTATCCCCCATGATTAAGGAGTGCATTTAGGTAATTAAAAAATTTCTCATACGGCCGCGCCCCATTAAAATGCGATCCTCGTCCCTTCGGGACGCCTCGCAACGAGGAGCGACTACGGTGCGCCACCATAGCGCACACGCCGTGCCGGTGTTATTACCGTCGGTTCGTCTCTTCGAAATTATTCCGAGAATTACGTGCTAGATGCCCCCGTGAAGAGTGTTTTCGTGAATAATCACGCGAACGTTATTTGGTAGATCGTGTGTGTAGCGAAATCGTACGCAAGGTGTGCACGGAAGTAAAAAAGCACGGTGCCGCCGGGAGGGAGATAATTTGCAGCGTGGTGTGACGCCGCGTCAATGTCGATTCGTGTTGTTCGTAAATGGTCGATCGGAGACTCGTGAGCAAACGGAGTCCGAATATATGACTCTCCCTTGCCCTTCGTGGTGCGCGCGGGCAACGTGTGCTACGTAGATACAAAAATAATGGTGCGCTCTCCACGACTCTTATCGTCGAACGGTCGCGAAACAGTGGCAGTGAAGCAGTGTTTTCGTCGGTTAACGCGTGTATCTCGCTTGTTATATCTCTTCTTGTTATTTTGACTATGGTAATATACGCGAAATGTAAAGATGAACAGCATGAAAGATAGGAAGTTGGTACTGGCAAATCGAACGATCGGTTCTTCCCCCCCCCCCCTACTCCTCATATTAACGAAAGAGGGAGAGAAGGAGAGATATAAAGCGAGATACGTAGAGAATGAATGACTGTGTGTGAGTGTGTAAGAGAGACAGACAGTTCTAGGCTTCCGATTGGTTTTCTCTCGTGACTGTACCGCTTCTGGTCGTCGACTTGTATCTGCGTACCTTTTTCCACGCACACGATGCGCGCCACATATACATGGTGTTCGTTGAATTATAATATAATCGACAATCGGATGATTTTTTACAAAAAAAAAAAATAATTTTTACAACAAAAATATATAAACTATAGAATACAATTTTTTTAGAATATAAAATTTTCTGCATAGTTTCGGAGAAAAATGATATTAAATATGAAAGTATCTCTGATTGATTGTAATCTATAATCTTAATATTATAATATAAAAATTTAAACTTCGTGAATAACATAAGTGAATTAGATATGATGAACGATAAATGTAAAATGTAAAATTTTGAAATTATTTTTATCTTCCATCTATTTCGTGTCATATTTGTTTCTTTATAAAAAAATTACATTTATCACGCGAAGATATTTTACTGAAAATGTTAAAAAAATTAGATTATAGAGTATCGACGTATTTTTATAAATTTGATATTTATGGATTTCTATTTGTAAGATTCAGATTACAATAATTGTTTATATGAAAAATATAATATGCATCGGATAGTAAAATATTTTTAAAAAATTTAAAAAGATAAGATATGATATATAAAACTAATTCGTATAAATTATTGTGACAAGCAAATCATTTATTATTTCTAATAATATTTTGAATAATTTTTGTTGAATATTTTTTATAAATTATTTATTACTGAAAATTATTTCTTTTCTTTTATTTTATAAAATGAATCATTAAAATTATATTGTAAATGTATGTAATCATAATCACGTAATATTTAAAGTTATTATTTTTTAGATCATCTTTTTGTCAATAAATTACGATTATCGGACACCCTCTATATCACCGCGTGTTGTCTCTCCGAAACAATACTGCTTTTTGCTCCACGCTTTTGATCCTGAAAGTGAAGGATGCCACTAATATCCATAGATATCTTTAAATGTATTCTTCCAATAGATAATTTAACTATTATCTATTTGTGTTTTTATATTAGAACTTGAACATGTTTTCATTTAACGCTTAATTGAATTTTTCATTTTAATTATATATCGCATTGATTTATACATTCTCTTCGTTCATTTTTTAATTAGTAATATTTAATTTTTGTGCGCGATAAAAAAATATGAAAGTTCACGAAAGGAACGTCACGTACGAAATGTGTAATACAAAATCATAATAAGCCACATTTTTTTTTATGGATTACGTGGTTTATCCTCCAAGTTTATAGTGCACAAATAAATAGTTCAACGGAAAACTATCACGGCGTAAGACTCGTTGGGCGTTGCATTTATGGAAAAGCCGGTTCGCGCGTTATATAAAGACTCCTGGTTCATTTGTAGTGCGAATGAACTATTGGTGAAAGAGAGAATTTTTCACTCGAATCAATGATAAACTGGCGGGAGGTCCGTTTCTTTTCATCACGTTCAAAATATTCGAACTGTTCAACGTGAATCGTGTTCTCAATCGAATTTTAATAAACAATCAAAAATTTTTCACCGATAATATTTGACGAGAATATAAAAATATTAATTTTGAGTGTAAAAAAACTTCCGGTTAAAAAAATATTTCCGAAATAATAAACGTTCAGTGCGATTATATATATAACGTGATCATAAAGTAATTGAAACCAATTCATAGAAACTGACTAAAGTTAAATTGGAGTTTGAATTAAATTTTACATTTTGACGATTATATTAGTTTAGTTTTCGATTTAAAATTACTTTTAAATTCCAAATCACAATTAAATCATTATTTGTTAAATTTGAAAAAGGAAATATATCGCATGTTTTCAAGTCTCGCATATTTAATTTTATAACCGCCATCGTCATTTTCAAACTGACTCGAGTAGTGGGGGACAGACGCGTAGATTGACAAATCGTGGCGATTCCGCGCACCGGATCCGTACGAATTATGGATAGATAGTGTGATTGCTCGAAATTAGTCGTGGTGAATCGTCCGTGAACATTACGCAATGTCTGGTGCAACGACCTGCGCGTGTTACATTGGAAAAACGACGCTTTTACGAGTAAAGCGGGAAGAGCTAGCTAGCAAGAATCGCGCGTACGTTCGTTTCAAACGATTAAACCGTTCGCGTTCGTTAATATCGAAACTACCATATCCATTAATTTGACGAAATATTGAAAGAAATCAGTGAACGTGCTCTACGTTTAATTTAAAACAAAAATTATAATCTAATAAACAATCCAATATTTATTTTTAAAAAATCACTATAATAATCGAACGAATCGGACTATTGCTTTTGAAGTTCTAGTGAAAAAATAAAACTAGAAAGAACATATTCTTCATAAATATAAATCAAAATCAATTTTTCTAATTCTTTCATTAAAAAATAGCAAAAATATTTCTGAATATGTAATATATCGGTAAAATTATTATCATCTACCTATTATTTTTATCGATTTCATATGTTTATCGATTATATATATATATATATACTTAGTTATATGTTGAATATAATAATAGGAATGTGTAACTTTTTATATTTAACTATATTGTTGATAAAGCGAAAGTCTGAAAATCGTCATTTTGACGGATTTAATAATATTAGTGTTACGTTACACACACGTATACATATAACGGAACGCAGATTGCACTAAATTCCACAGTCCAATTGCATTGCGGACAGCAGCAGAGCGAAACGGTCACAGTCGCCCAGTGTACAGACGCGTGGCCGATTAGAAAGACAGTGAAGGCTAAATATAGTGCGTTCGCGTTAACAGATCTTTTCAATTTGTGATTCGGATATATACATATTCTGCGATGGGTCGACATCGTTGTTGCGGTAATTAGCAATGTATCTCGAATTTAGGGCCGTCGCAGCTTATATGATTCCGATAGACACTATCCGTCGGATGAAAGTTGGATCACGAATATATTTTGATATTAATCGAAATTTCATTTTGAAACGTTGGCAGGTCAACGAAACACCCTATTTATGACAAGAACGCGAAACCGATCGTCGCGTCATGGATTATTTAAATTTATATTGTAAATGTATATTCATTTAATTTTTGCTTTCGCCATTTATTTTTTTCTTTTTTTTTTATTTAATTATAATTATTATGTTATTTGTAAAAAATTTAAATGTGGAGAGAGAAAATATAAAGAACGTATATAAAATATGCAAAAATAATACAATAAAGTAAACTAAATGAATTTATTAAATACAATATTAAATAATATAATAAATATGTTAATGAATAATAATTATAAACTAAATCCTCGCGATTATTCTTGCGTACACAAGTGATTGTGAAAAAACAGAATATTTATTTTACTTTATTTTAAATCTTTATTTATTCATAGTAAATCTCTTCACTTGAAATTTAAAGGTTATTAATAAACAGTGTTTTAAATATAAATATTTGATTCATATCTTAGATTTAAATTTTGAATTTATTTGAAATTTATATTTATTTAATTTCTGTGATAAATAAGAGAAAAATCGCTTGAAGATTAAGAAGTTTTTTTTAAGTTCACATTAATGAATTGTTAATTAAAAGTACTTAAATTTAAATTTACCATTTTCGATTAACATCACATAATATATATCATATCAATTTCCATCAATATGTCATTGTTGATGATGTTGATAAGAATCGTATAATTTATTATGTTCTATCAGATCTATCAGAATTTCGTTTATGCAAACTGTAATTACGATCTTAACGAGCAAAAATATACATCTTCGATTCACGTTATACGTTTTTTTACCAACATTGTGGTGCCAGTGCCATCTATCAATGACACAGAAAGTTCAGTAAGTTAAAAATAATCTTAGCGTTTTTATATCTCATATACTATTACACGTCAACACTATTGTCCATGTTTGTTTGAATCATTTAATATTTTTGTTATTGATCAATCATTGATCATTATTGATTTCATATAATGAACATCACAAAATATGTTATTATGTATATTATTATAACAATTTACAATTAGTATTGTTAAAAATAATAATTAAATATTTGAAAATTTTATATATATAAAAACTACTAAAATCCATATAAATTTTAATATTAAAAATAATTGTAATTATGAAACATATCTTTTAATGCATTGATAATTTTTAATCATACATTCCATTGTTTATTTTAAAAATATGAAAATAATTTATATTTTCATTCGATGCGTGAAATTTTATTAAAGACAAATACAACACAAAGGAAATAATTTTTTAATCTTTATACATTCAATGTTTTATAAACTTATAAAGAACGCAATTTTGCAATAATTACTCGATTACACTTTTTTATATAACGTTTAATAAACGTCACAAGCATTTATATAATTTTATTAAAAAAACGTTCAAACTTCGAAATTTTAAACAATCGAGAAAAAATTTTCAGGATCATAATATTTATTCTCTTGAACTAAATTGTTTTTAAAATTGATTACTTAATTACAAAAGTCATTGAAACAGTTACATTTTGAATATTTGTTTGATAAAAAATCTTAAATTAAAAATCACATTTTCAAATTATTTTATCCAAACAAATAAAAATATACAAATAACGATGAATGAATTTTTCTGCATCGATAAAATTCAAAAATTGCAAATCTTGAGTCGCGTGTCATTGTTACAGAAAATGAGAAATGCATATTAGAAGAATCATCGAAACGCCACCCATTTCATTAACCAACCTTCTCTGCTATTCTGCGGATAGAACACGCGTTCAAATGGAAAACCGATTTCATTCAAAAGATCGACCGTCGGAGAGTAGCCCTGTATAACCGACGCAAAAGTGGACCATGGGTCAATATTACGTGCGCGCAACTAATATCGCGTAACGTACGTCGCGTTATTGCGCGAAAATCCCTAGTAGCCGTTAGAAGCAAAAAAAAAAAAAAAAAAAAGGGAAAAAAGATGCAGAGAATATCGTTGACGATCGATATATTGGGTCGACGATGTGGAAAAAGGCCGAGATATATATATATACGTAAAAATATTTGAATATTTTTATTGATATTAAAACAATAAAAATATAATAAATTTAAATAATTTTATAACTGTTGTATATATAATATATATCTTAAGCATTCTATTATTAGAACATTCCAAGACTATAATATTATTGAGTATGATCTGAAATAGATAAAAGATTAAATAATTATCGAGAGTAATATAACGTTAACAGAGTTCTATTAAGAAATTCTATGACGTAAATTCCGTAAAAATTAATTCACAGTATGAAGCAATTTCTTAGATTATTGGAATCAAAGATGAGTCAATGTATAAATATAATAAATAGAAATAAATAGTAATAAATTATTTATACGTTTATAAGAAAAAAAAGTATATATAATATGCATATGATGTACAAAAAACGGAAGATATTCAAAGTGTATTACGTATTATAATATTCATAACAATTTTATTTTGCATGATTATTTGCAATCTAATTACTGCATACTTATTTCATCTATATAATTATTAAAATAATAATAATATAAATATTTTTATATTATTTTACTTTACTCTTTTTAACAAA
The DNA here is from genome assembly GCF_003254395.2 of Apis mellifera. Taxonomy (NCBI): domain Eukaryota; kingdom Metazoa; phylum Arthropoda; class Insecta; order Hymenoptera; family Apidae; genus Apis; species Apis mellifera. The sequence continues at coordinate 1,908,599 of NC_037649.1, forward strand.
TATTATCCAATTCATTTTACATTATCTTTGAAAATTATGTTTAACACGGATATTTTTATTATTCAACATTTTATAAGCGTTCGAATACTTTCGTGCACATGTGTACATAACTGTGACTCTCGACTCGATACGATCGCGTGCAACGACTAGTATCTCTTTGTTGGAGCAAAGTGTTTTCGCTACGTATGTACACGACACGCAGAAATCAAACGTGCCAAGCTAAAAGCGCGTTCGCAATGGACAGAGCAAGAAACCTGCCTGACGCACTTTTAGCAGTGCGCGCGCGACTCACGACGCGCAGTGGTGGGGGCTGTTGAACCAGGAGCGTAGCATTGAACGGAGGAACTCCTTTCCATTTACTATAGAGAACGAAAGATCGTTTGTGCATGACCGGTTTCAATGTGTACCTTTGGATGCTCCATTAGAAAGGGAATGAAGGGTCATCTCGTTTGTCCAGTTTCATATAAAACCAAAAATGATTTGCAACCGTTGATCGAGGGATTGCTTCGAATTTATTTCTTTTTAAAACTGTTTTTGGAGTAAGGATAAATTTTATTTTTGAATATTTTTGCAACAAAAATTTCGTTAATTTTTTGTATCATTATTGTAATATTTTTGTGGATAATTTTAAAGTAAATTGAAATTGGAATTGGAATTTTTAGTGAATATTTGAAAATTTTTATTACATATAATTATTTTGATTTATTACAAAAAAAATTTGCTGCAATGCTAATATATAGAAAAGATATTGTTCGAATAAATAATTTATGGACAAATTTTTAATTGAATACTAATTTATCCATCTGTAGTAATATTATGCAGATAACGATTAAAGCAATATGCTTGATACATATTAATGGTTAGTGATAAATCGTGAATAGGTGAATCAATAAAATACGTCTTTTAATAATAAATGATTATACCAGATCTTTCAGAATTTATATATATATCGAAAATAGATATGGGATTTTGATTGAATTTAAATTGTTATTCAATAGTTTCTCGATAATTGATTTACGAGTGCTGCAATGAAATAATTAAAGTATGAATAATGGGAAAAATTTATTATTGGAAATTTGTATTATTCAATAACAATGGTCGATTATATTAATTAAATAAATATTAATTATAAAATAATTTCTTATTTAAGAAAGAAATTACAATATATATAATATTCTATATTTTATTAAATATTTATGATTTTATTCAAATATATAAAATATATAAAAAGTGGTAATTGAATACATCAAATAGTGCATAATGATTGAAATAGTATAAAATTTAAATTACTGAAACGCGTTCAATTTTTTCTCTATAAATAAAATACAATAACATTAGAATATTATTATATTCTAATATTAAAAATCTCTGAAAATCGAGAACTTTATAATTCATGATTTTAAGATGAGAATAAATTTTACGTTAGAATCGGTCATTGGAATTCTGTCGTAAACATTGGAATTAACAACCAGGATTAGATTATCGTTACAGCAATTTGTCAGAAAGGAAATCTTCATTTAGCATGCAGGAAAACGTTCAGGTATTTCCATGGTCGTAAATGAAGAGAGAAACATGAATGCTTTATTCCTTAAATCGCAATAAAATTTTTATATACCTATTCGTATCTTCTATTGATAAATTACAATCTAAATTCTTTTATCCGATATTAGAATCAGCATTTAAAACGAACTTTTATAATATTCTTTGAATAATATAAATAACATAAGAATTTAGAAATTTTTATTTGGAATAAAGCAATTCAAAAAAGTGAACAGAGTTTCACTTTATTATTATATAAGCAATTATATACACTTATTCATTTTTTTTTTTAAATTATAATAATTACACTACTAGTAATAAAATATAATTTTGTGATTTATAGAACAAACACAATTTCTATTTTTAGCATATTTTGCTTTAATATTCGTATATCCATTTTAATTATTTTTTTATTTAGAATGATATTGTCAGAAAATAATGATAATGAATAAAATTTAATAACGACATTCATGGATATATTTTGATACTTTCAATTTTCTATTTTATATTATTTTCTTGAATTTAAAAAGAAAAATTGCATTGAAATTAAAGAAAGTTTTATAAATTTCATGTTTTTAATTTGAAAATAATTTATCTGCTCGTAATTTTCCATATTTGAAGTTATTCTTCTTCTTTTTTCATGTTTGTGGCTTATTACATCAAATTTTTATGAAATTTAAGTTTTTATATATAATGTATAATTTTCTACTTTTTCTTTATGTATAAAGATTACATCTTTCCTTAATCCAATCTTTTTAATCTTTATTTTATTCTAAAACATTTTATTTTATTTTATTTTATTCTGAAAGTAGGTATACTAATATTTCTATCGATATACATTATATTTCTTCTTATTTCTACGATTTCTTTTTCTTGAATCAATCTACCATGTAAATGGTGAATTAGATATAACTTGAAACTCGTACATTACAAATAAACATTATATTACCAAAGATTTTATTTTACAAAGATTTAAATTTAATTTAAAATTAAATTAAATAAAAAATATATCTATCCATAGAAGTATGTTTTGCAGTTAAAAAAAAGAAATTAATTGTTGTTATATTCTTTCGATTATGGTGTTAATTGTTCGATATTTTGCTGAATATATGCTCAGTGTATTGAAAATTTCCTTTCTTTATATCATGATTGCTGTTCATCTAATTTAACCGAAATTCATTTAATTTTTGCTACTAGTAGTTATAGTTTATTTTAAAGAATGGAAAATAGTTTATTTTATATTTTAAATTAATGGTATTACATAATAATATTATATCTGAAAGATTAAATTTTTTTTAAGATTATAAATAAATTGAAACATATTAAGATTCTATGTATACATTAAATAAATAATTGAAATAATACAAATGTGAGAAAAAAAGATTTTATAAGAAAAATGTTCTGATAAATATATTAAAATCTTTTTGATTATAAAAATTGAAAAAAAAGTAAAATTATTTATCCAACACAAATTGCGAAATTATTTATTTACTGTTTTTCAATTAAAAGTAAAAAATATCATTAAGAAATTAACATTATCTGATTTATCGATTTATTTATATCTCTTTGAGATTGGATGATTTTCTTTCAGCTCAGCTTCTTCTTAGAAAATATTTAAATTACTTTCTGGAATGGAATATCTAATATTTTCCTCCTTGTTTTATTCCTATATCACATATAGTCATTATAGATCTTCTTCAATTTCAATTCCTTTTATGATTTTATATTTGTTGTAATTTCTAAAAAATATTTAAATAATTTAAAAAAAAAAATTAAAATAAAAATATATCTAATACATGTTTATTTTATATAACATAGTTATATGTATCTAATTTTTAAAAATAATTTTTAAAAATATTAATTTCATTCGTATTTAATTCCATTTCTCCATTCATAATTTCAATTTGTAGTGAAATTCCATTTGCATATATTGTTGTGGTCATCATATTAATAATTACTAATATCATTAAGAGGCGTTTATATGATAAATCGACTTGAAATGACAAGATTATAATGGCAATATTTATATTATATAGAAAAAAATATTAAATAAAATTATTAAAATATCTTGAAAATTATTGGTATTAAAAAACTGTAAGATAAAAAAAATGTAGAATATTTTTTTGATATTTAATAATCAATTTCCTTTTTTAAATAAAATATCTTTTTAAATGCATGAATCTATGCAACTGATCCTGTAAAAATTACAAAATCAATTAAAAAAATCACAAAAAAATTATTAATGTTAAAAGAGATATTTTAACTTCAATAATAATATTAAAACTTAATGAAATTATGAATAATGTTATCGATTATTAAGATTACATAATAAAAATTATGAAAGACAAAAAATACTTGTTTATTCATATTTCGTTTATTTTATATCAAAATGTCTCTTTAAATTATTGAATTTTTATCTAAAACATTTTTTAAATAACATTAATATTTTCCGTGATATTTGGATGAATCCATTTAAATTGATATTTGGGTCATTCTTTATAATTCACATTTAACAAATGACAATAGAAATAAAATTTAATGAAAAACAAGCGATAAAAAATTTATTTTTAAATAAATAAATTAAATAGAGATATATATATATATATATATATATATAAAGTGATTGGCTTATAATTATTTATTTTGCCATTCTTGATCTTTCGAATCAAATATTCAATGATAATGTGTATAAGTAAGGAAGTTATACACATGTTTACATATAATATGCAATATCATTGAACTTATTTACATGTTAAGAATGAAATTCCATTAAAAATTCATTTTCCACTTCATATATTTCGATTAAGTATTTTACAATATTATTAATTTTATATAACATCTATAAATTTAAACAAAATAAAATATATAATTAAATAAATCTCATATTCATTAATTCATAGAATAGAATAAAATATTAATATAAAAACTTTTATATTTTCAATTTATTTCTAAATTAAAAAATATTTTTATTGTGATAAATTGAAAAACGTTTTTAAATAATTAAATAAATAATTATTCTTCATTACAATCATTGTAATAAAAATATAATATATATTTTCAAATGTCTTATTTTATTTGTACATCTAATATACGAGAAAAAAATTAAAATATGCAAAAATTGTTTTAAAATAATGCCTGATTTGAAATAATTTTTACTAATCTCATTTTTCTTCTTCTTTTTTTTTTTTTTTTGAAATTGTTAATTGTTAATTTACTGTTAATTTATCTATACAATCTCATCACATGTACATAATAAATAAAAAGAAATGTCGATTATTTATCTTCAATATAATTGAAAAATTTTGTTCGAATGATTATTTAAAAATAATTAAATTTATCGATTACAATTTATTATATTGTGTTCGATAAATCATTTGAATCATTAAACTTTAAATTTTTTTCCAATAATTAGATAATCAATAATTTAAATCACCAAACTTCGAATACTCATTTATTTATAATAATTGAATAATTGAATAATTAATCTTCTATATAATGTATATAGTAATCTAACTGTATACTTCAATAACGAGCATTTGGATAATTGTTTCTTTAAATAAACAAACTTCGAATAAGTGAATTCTTATTGCACATTATTCTTATTACATATTATTCGTTTATTACACACCTCAAATAACCTATAAATTTCAATTACATGCTTAAATGCTTTGAAAAGATGTAATTATATTCAAGGAGAAACACGCACATAACCTTTGTGTAGAAAAATTTGCGTCTTAAAGAAAAATCAACCGTTACGCATGCGCGTTCCCGATAGAGGGTCGCCCAATCTTAAAGCTACACAAAGAACGGTTAAAAGTGGATCGAAACAAATTAGATCGAGTAGTAGTAAAGACGTGTTGTGTGCGTTTCCATGTTCGCGTTTGACGACACTTTCGCACTTTTATGTATTTATCATACCTGAAAACGAAGCCCTTGAAAGCATTACTTCATTTTCATTACGGAACTATATTTCGTAACGTACGAATCCCTTTATCTGCACTTTATTAGCATTTTATCGTTGGATATTTTCGCGTGCGCTTCTCGTAACCTTCTAATTCGAACGTGGGCGGTCTAAACAGTCTTAGGAGGAAAATAAATTGGGATTTTTGTTTCACACAGATTCGCGTGTACATGTCGACTATTTTTTATAATGACTCGTAAATCGCGATGCACGTGTGATAAATGTGTCAATATGATATTCATTGGATAATAATTGACGCAATATCTATTTTGCGTATGATCTATATTTATTCTATGTCTCTCATTGTTCAATTTGTGTGAACGATATTGTTGGTTTCTATATTCTAACTATCATAACTTCGTTTCGATAGAAGAAAAAGCGAAATAGGATCGCAAAATTATATTGTTAGATGTAAGAAGTAATTTTTCTATATTTTTAAAAAAGTATTCGATATTAATTTAGAAAACATTTATTGTAATTTTGTCGATTGTTTTTAAAAATAACGATAAAATTTACAGAATATTAATAAAAAAGAACATACATTATTTAATTAATTAAATAACGTATAATAATAATTATTTTACTCTAAAAACCTGAAACCTTTTTGCTTTCAACAGTACAATTGTAATTTGTGGTTTTTAAACTCACGAAAACCATAAAAATAAATTCTTTTTTGCATTTTATGATTTGTGAACCACAATTATGCAATACTTGCGTCTAACTATAAGATAGAATATAGATAAATAGGATAAGATAAGATAGAAATAGATCGATATGTAATTTTAAGATTTATGAAACTCGAATTTGAAATTTTGTAAGATTTCAAAATTATTGAAACTTTTAAAATTCAGGATTCTTATTTTTTCTTCTTCTTTTCCAAAGATTGTTTATTTTCTTAAAAATTAAAATTTTAAAGAATTTTGATTTTTCAAATTTTTCTTCAGCCAATAGTAGATGATTTTAAATAATCCTTTTGAAAAATGCGAAAAATTTTTGTAAAAGTTTTTTCCTTTTTTAAATTTCAATTTCAAAAGTTTTGAAATTCAAATTTAAGTTCGCAAATCGATAAATGACAATTGTTATAAATTGTTAAGCTTAATAACAATTGTATAAATTGTTAAGCTTAATTTAATTTTTACGGAAATTCTTCTTCTATTTTTTATCTTAATTTCGAGAGTTTCGAATTATAAAAATTTCGTACGTCGAAAGATTTCGAGTACAATTTATTTCTAATATAGGATTACTTAGCTAGCCGAGAGAATAACATGCGACAGTATATAGAGCAGCAGTTGATTAATCAGCGCACAGTTGACTAGCACGTGGCACCATAAATAATTTTATTTCATCAGTTTCATACTTCGGTGATTTATTACGGATAGAGATGAACGATATTTTGAGAAGGAAGTTGAATTAAAGATGAATCGAAGGTGAAATTGATTAATGCGGCACAAATGGATGCGAATATTTGGAGTTCAAAGATCATTTAAATACATATTTCTTTTTTTAATGCACGAGAATATATCTGGAAAAAATATGGATTTAATAAGCGCATTTATAAAAAAGTAAATTATGATGTATTCTTTTAAGAGTATAAATTATTTTACAAATTTTAAATTCTTTCCACTGATCTTAAATAGAAATTAGAAAAATATCGAATCGTAAAAAGTTATGAATTTTTATTAATCGAAATAGAAATTTAAATGGAATAACAATAGATCAATGGCAGCAACATTTAATGGATAAATATTGGAAAAAAAACGAGTTGAATAGTTAGTTCTTTCCATAACTGTTTACCATGCTCGTATTCAGCACAATATTTAATTTCTAAGTATTGATAGAAATAAAATTCAAAGTTTCGACATAAGAAAATTCTATATTCTTCAATGACACTTTTCTTTCTCCATTCGTTCCTCGTCCCAAGAATTCTTCTATCGACTCAAGAGTCTTCTATTCATCTCTTTGATATATCACAGTTCTGAAACTGTCGAAGCTAACGCATGCATCCGACCGTAAGATATTCATGAGTCAGATGCAATATCTAATTTCTTGTTCAAACTTGTCGCCGTGAATGCCATCATTTGTTTCTCTTCTGTTCACATTCGTAGATTCGATTGGGAGAAAAATCGATCAAAAGTCTTAAGGAATAACTTTTAATGCACGAAAATTTTGAAACTATAGCAAAAAACGCTATAATTCCTCTCCTTCGCAACGTGTGTTCAGAATTTCACGTGAATTGTCCCACGTGATTATCGATCCAACGTCTAATCTCGTAGCACTGTTTCTTATTCAGTCTAACGTGTAAACAAGAAATTCGTTGGTCGACCAAGGTCACCTTACACGAAATTGAAGTACACGATTTTGTCGTTTCTTTCACAAGTTTGTTTTCCTTTGGAATTTTTTCGATTTAATGCGTCTCTCTCTCTCTCTCTCTCTCTCTCTCTCTCATACGTGAATTTGTGAATTCATAGAAATAAAATTCGAATTCAAAATCTTCTCGATTTAACAATATTGTTATTAAGAGAAAATTCGTTCTCGATACAATATTTACATCGATGATACTTCCTTTCCCGTCTCTTGTTTCTCGCTGTCCGTGAACTGAAAACGTTCGATCGACAGCTGCAGCTCATCCTTCTCGAGAAATTACAATTCACAATTCTCGAAGCAAACACGTGCGACACATGCATCTGATCTGTAAAGTTATATTCACTTTCGATGTCTAATTTCGTAACATTGTTCTTTTTTCAATCTATTGCGTATAAGCGTGTATACGTGTTTGGCACAGTGGATATATTTATATACATCTTCTAATCTTGTTATCTTATAATGTCTTTCGAGATCTTGTAATCTTATTAATTTATTAAATTACAAGCAATTGGACAAAGTGAAGAATGAAACGCGATGACGATGTTGCAAAGAGAGAGAAAGAGAGGAGGAAGAGAATGGTTTCTCTATCTCGTTTCATCTAACGCGTATTTAAATTATCTATGACCGAAATAAGCCAGGATCGACATTTTTGTTTGTTTTCAGTTCTAAAATCGAAAGTGTTCCACGAATATACTTCGATATTTTGTGTATATATTTGTTATTAATCATAAGATATTTTTTCCAATGCAGTACATAATTTTGTAAGCGTTCCTTCATGCAATTCATTTTGTTTCCTTTTCAGGTGATTCGATTCGAAAAGAAAGTCGAAAAGAAAGATTCAGATTCGTGATTACACGTGTAACAAGGATTATCAGAATCGATAAAAGTCACGTTTTTCTCTGAAAAATGACTCGCTTAGTAAAAATTTCTTTGTTATCTAAATTTTCAGTATTTCAATCTAGCAATCATTTTGATAATTATTTAGCAATGACTTAATCGAACTTTGCCAACTGAACTGAATTTTTTGAAAAATAAACAAATTCTTCAACCGTTAAAAATTTTTATTCTCAAATTTACATTCTTTCGTTGTTTCAAATTAAAAAATTTTGTTTATTTTTTTTTTTTTATTGCACATTGTCTGTAAGAAAGATATAATTTCGCTGAATTGTTGTTTTTTGGAATATAAAAAAAGACATAGCCATGTATTGTTGTATTATTACACGACTGATAAAATTATTAATTGTTAATTTTTAATAAATCGAAGGGTGAAATTGCGAACAATTACGAGTTTCAAAGAAACATTGTTACAAAGAAACATTGTTTTATATTACAATCGATGGTAAATTTACTCTTTGATAGAATTTTCATATATCCAAGATCCTTATATATTTATCGTATCGTGCTGGAAATCAGCGTCGAAATTTTAATTGCGCTGGGTGGAATTCGTGTGTCAGGTGTGAATTATGAATCCTCTGTTGATGGAATAGGGGAAAGAGAGTGGAATAGAGTAGTCGTAAAATTTATCGCGTCGCTATGAGATATTTCTCTCTCTTTTCCTTTTTTTCTTCAAAAAGTAATTTGCACTTGAATTACATTTTTAATACTGCATTAAACTCGCTATTTTTATATTTGTATATTGGTAAAATTTTAGCTTAAAGATTATTATTCGTTAAGCGTTTATATAATATGTATAAATATTTTCAATATTGAATATATTGTATTTAATTATCTGGATTGATTGGTTTATTTATAAGGAAGAAGTTAGAATTTTTAAAAGTTTTAAACTCGACAGAATTGAATTTTGATAATTTTAGATGTAAAATCAAGTATTCTATCGTTAATAAAAAGTTAGGTTAGGTTTTCGTTATTCATAAATTGATTTGGAAGGAAAGAGGTTAAATGAATAAATAAAATTAGAATTTTTTAAAAAAATATTCTATGATTTTTGTGAAAATTTCTTTATTTTATCGAAGATATAAATAAAATTCTTATTATTTACATCTTTTTATAGTTTATAAAGATACGAGTTAGTTTTGAAATAGGATAGATTCTAGAAATTTCTAAAATTTAGTTCATCTTAAAGGTCAATTCTAAAAATAGGTTTGGAGAAATGTTTAATGGTGTGCAGTATTGAAAATTTGTAGGTTATGTTACGAGCTATTGACAAAAGCACAAAGATGTACAAATAGAAATAACTTTTCAATTAATTTTGATTTTTTTTTTTATAGATAGAAATTCATCAAGATATAGGTAATTACCAGTCGACTGTGTGTTCACTATTGATTGCGAAATTAATACCGAAAATTGGCGGGAAATTTAATATTCGAATTACTCGATAGAAATTTTTATGGTCTTTTATTTTTTAATTGAATATTTTTTTTTTTATTGTTTCGTACAGTTTGATCTTTCTTTTTTCATTTGTTTGTTATTCACGGAAATTGGTATTACTCACATTTTATAACAATAATACGTTTGTTAAAAATAATAAAAAATATATATATATAATATAAATATATTTATAATATATAATATAAATATATATATAAATATATCAATAAAAAAAGTTGCACATATAAATTTTTTAATTCTTTTTTCGTCATGAAATCATGAAAAAAAAAAGTATAATCCATTTCTCTTTCTTTTTAATTTCACTTTAATATCCATAATATTCAAAATATTATATTGCATGCATTTCTATTTATATTTTCATTTGGCTCTACTTAGGAAGCACTTGAAATAGATTTTACTACCTTCAGGTTCTTATTTGTTATGCTAATATTTAGAATTTATATAATCCAGTTTTTTTTTCAAGATTATATTCTTTACCAAAACTTACGTGTTTTCAGCATTATTACTTATTATTTTTGTTGAGAATTTCTTTATATATATAAATAATAATGCATTAAAAATGAATTGTTTATTAAAATATCGATGCACACTAATTAGTAATTAGAGCGTTTAAAATTGAAATATAAAAGATATTTAATTTTTTTTTTTTTTATGTTTTGTTCCATATTTTATAATTAGATATAGAAGGATGCGTGACTTTAAATATTAATTAAGTGTTACGTACACGCACAGGCATAAAAAATTCGTAAACAGTGACTATGGAAATTTCTTAATGAAGGATATAAAATTATGGGTAAAAAATTTAAATTCATTCTCTATGCATGCATGCTCTGCGAAGATACTTTGTAATTTAACGCAAGCTTTTTATTCAGTTATTTGTTTTTAAATCGTTTCGAAAACTTTTATATTCCAAATTATCCCACAGAATCCTCTTTTTCTTGTCTTATTAACACGATATTATCTACGAAATTTTGTACTCGAAGTTTATTTCAGATATAAAATCTTTTTTGTATTTTAAAGAAATTATCGAATTGGTTTTTTGGCTTTAAAATCAACATATTTTAAATTAAGAATTGGAGTAATTATATCTTCTAATCAAAATAATAAATTATGGATTTTTGCTCATTTTATACATAAATATATACGTATACATTAAATGTATAAAATATTATCAAATATTAAAATAATTTTATATTTAATATAGTATAATTTTTTATTTAATAAAGGTTTTTTTTAATATAAAAAAATAGAAAATAATTCAAATAAATACTGTGAGACAGTAATTAATTCGCATAGTAATGTAATGCTAAAAACTGGAACAAATTAAAATGTAAACATCTTGTAATGCAAAATAATTTTTTCCAATCTGATTTTTTCCCCATTAATTACTTTAAATAAATAAAACGATAGAAAATCTTAAAAAAAAAAATTATTCTTAAAATTATTCATAGCATAAAATATGATAATTACTGATATTTCATAAATGCAATAAAACTTTCGTTATCTAAATTGTTAATGAGATTATTAATCGTAAAGATTGTTTAAACAGATTTTTCTGATAATGGAACATTCTCTCTTCAAATGAATTATTTTATATTTTAAGAAAAATAATTTATAACAAAATTGAGATAATAATATAAAAGTTTTTTCCTTGTCTCAATTTTTCTACTACTAAATTATATAAATTTTTTGATAGATGTATAAAGAATAATTTTTTTGTTTTCCAATATCAATGATTTTCGATATTATACTTTCGCTAATTTTGTAATACTTTTATCGCTTTCTAATTTCTTTTAGATATCTTCGAATTATTTTTAACAATTATTTAACAATATTAAATACATGTTTTAATGTTGTTCTATATAACGCGAACAACATTATTTTCAAACGTCAAATATTATTTCCATTTGTGCCGCGATAAGGAAAGATATCTGTTTGTCACTTTATTGTAAATAGAGAATTCAGATAGTAGTGCAGATAGTAGAATACATTCAGTTTATTTTCAGTTGACTGTAGTAAAACGTTCGAATAAAGTTCCAGAAAATCGATTGGTATGATAAATTTGAAGGCATGGTAAAACAGAGAGAGTGGAGTCTAAATATAAAATTTTAACTTCGATTTCTGAGATAATAATTTTATTATATATTAAATCCTCATGGAAAACAGTGATTAAAGCATTTTTTCCTGTAAAAATCATTGTCTAATATAGTTTCAGTATCCTTTATTGGCGATTTCTTCACAATAATTAAATTCTAACCTAAAAATATATAACATTATAAAATCGTTTCTATTCGAAAAATAATAACAATTGTCACATCTACACCCAAAATATATACTTTTATCTGTAAATTAATTATTTTCTATGCCCCTGACATCGTATTTAATAAAATGTATTCAATTATTCGAGAACGAGTGACCCTAAAAATGCCAACGCGGATAGATGTCATTAGTTACTCGACATTCGAAAACGACGAATATTGCAGAGAAGATCATAAAAAACTCTCAACGTATAATATCAAAAATTTTTTTTTATTAATATCTCAAAACCCATAAATATCCGTCGATTAATAATTTTCCAATAATTATTCGTAAGTTAAACGTTATTTGATAAAAAAAATAATTTTTGCCAATTTATAAACGACAATAAAAATATAATAAATTTTCCATGGTTAAGAAACCAAGTGTTCTGTAAGTCATCTTCCCTTTTCAAGACGCAACATCGTCCCACACACGTGTGCAAAAACAGCACGCGATTATTGAACATATTTTTCTGTCCCGCCACGGCAGGGTTTCTTTGTGACAGAAAGTTATATTTAAGTGGCTTCTATACACGTGCCCGTAATGAGGAAGCGGTTCGTTAGAAGCAACAAAGAACAGACATCCAATGATAATACACTATGGTGCACGCACGCGAGCCTTGAAAATAACGTCGATCTGAAATGGAATTTTCTTTCTCGATCGAAAATGCGAATCCTTTTCGAACGATCGCTTCACTTTTAACGAGGTATACGTCCGTATGACAATACGGTTATATTTAAGATGGGAAAGTAGGTTAAGACTAATTTTCAAAGTAGGACAAAGTAAGTTTCAAAAGTATATTCAACGTAGGCATTTTAATATTCTTTTCTTTTTTTTGTTATTTGTTTTTTTATTTATAATAATAATTTTAATAATAGCATGCAATTATATGTTGCATATGTATATTATATTTTAGTTTCTTATCAATCTTATAAGAAATTTATACTTTAATTATTTATATTGAAGTATTCATATATTAATCAAGCAACTTGGCTATTATTTTTTTCTTATAATTTCATTAAATTTGTTGAAGTTATTGATTAAGTACATACAGGTAAAATATATAAATAGTGATAAAGATTCTGTGATAAAATTATGCTATACTAAAAAAAATTATTGAAATATTATTTGAAATATCATTTTCATACAATGACACGTGAGAGGCAATCAAGATAATTAAATAATTTAGGAAAAATATAAAAGTAAATAGCTTTAAAACTGACTTGACTATTCAAATAGTCAAAGAATGATATGTGTTTCAAAATTTATTAACTTCTTAATCTGTTTGTAAGAGATTTCTAATCTTTACTTACTCATTTATTACTATATTAGACAAGTAGTTATTGTGCATATTTATTGTGGGAATTTTCTGTGAAATTGCCTGTTAAAAATAACTGAGGTTTGATTATTTAAAAAAAATGTATTATCATTTTATACACGTTTTATAGGAAAACGTGTATTCAATGTTAATTTTTAAATTGTAAAAAGTTATTAAATGTGTACCTATGCATACATTAATATTAATCATTTCAACGTTGTAAGCTATCATATCAGGTTTATTATTAAAATTAAATTATATAAGATAATATAATTTTTAAGAAACCATATATCTATATTAATTTTTCTTTTTTTCATTTAAATTTCAGAATTTCAAACAGGATAATTATATATTTAAAAACTCTAATAAATAAGCTTCAATTGATATTTTTGTATTTGTTTTGACTTTTAGAATCGATCCTCCAAAATTGTTTCCTGAATATATAATATCATACATAGTTTTCTTCAATGCTTATATTTTATTATTTATTCAAATTATATGTAAATAATAAATAGTATTTATCCACTTGGATTTAAATATTTTCAATTAAATTTTTCAAAAATAGAATTCAGATGATAACTTAGGAAAAGTATGAAAAAGAATTTGGAAATATGTTTGGAGATGCATTTGGTCTCCTTGATGGTTGTTAAAACGGTTGAAATCGTGTAAAATTTGTCCAACAACTCTGTTTCCTTTATTTCTGAGAGGCTTGGAATGCTCGTTCCAGCTAAGATATATTTGTTCTTCGTCTGTTATGGATACCCTTGTCGGCATAGAATCGATGGAATTATGTTGGTTTTATGTCTCTGTTTGTCATAGTTTCTCAGAAATTCTTCTTGCAATGCTTAAATATTGTTTTTCGGACAACGATTTTTTAAATGCATAATATGTATATCATTTTTATTTGTAAATATCATTTAATATCTTAATCATAATAAATATTAAAAGTAAGATTCAAATGGGATATATCGTTTTATTTAGGTAAATATTATTTTTGAACAATTATATGTTAGTTTATTTGAACATGCAAATAATTTCTCTTTCAATCATTGCATTGATTGATTGAAATTACTTTTTATCTTACATTCTTTCCTCATATATTTTCTAATTCATGACTTTGTTAGATAAACATTTCTTTAACATTTGAAAATTTTACAGAAAAATTATTAATAATATAATAATTTGATATCAATATAATTAATGATATATATTATTATGCTAGTTTACCAATTCAATTCTAGCAATAATATATTAGCATACTTCTCATAAAGAAAAACTTGATACTTTTTTTTACCTTTGTGCAATTTTTTTTATCCATTTTACTTTCAAATCATTGTTAAGCCATATTAAAAATAAATTCGAAATTTTCGTTCCTCTTTATCGGTGTAAAATTTTTTTATAAAGAACGTACGAAATATATTTTAACGCAGCTACATCCCTTTTGTGACAAAACGTACATAAAACGATATTATTATATTGAACAAAAGTTTAAATTTAATTAGTTAATCCGAATAACTGGCATTCCTCGTGGAATTCGTTTATGAAAGTGTCTACTGTATAAATTTTAATTAGCAAGGTTCGCTGTGTCGATTCAAATTAATTATGATAACTAGGGGAAAAAGTTTCCTATGAAAGAAATTTTCTATACATTTTAATCGAATATTATTCAGATGGAAAGAAATGCTGAAGATATAGAAGAAGATTAAATATGGCGAATGCGACTCTCTCTGTGTGTGTGTGTGTGTGTGTGTGTGTGTGTGTGTGTGTGTGTGTGTGTGTGTGTGTGTGTGTGTGTGTGTGTGTGTGTGTGTGTGTGTGTGTGTGTGTAATGGAATAATTTGAACAAGTGTTTTGGTTATGAAATTAGCTTCAAAATATTTTCATTAATTTAAAAAATCGTCTAAAAATTAAAGATCTCAAAGATATAACAGATATTTGTGTTGGAAGAATTTTTTAAAGTTTCAAGTACAAAAATATTTATGTATTTATAAATTATTGAAATATTATTTTTTCATTCATGAGTTTCTTTTTCTAATAAATATTATGGATTAAAATAAAAAAAAGAAATAGAAGATTTTCTTTGAAAAATATGATAAAATTAAATTTAATATTATTAATATTATTCAATATTTTATAATTATCTTTAAATAATTAAATATTAAATCAGGAAGAAAAGTTGAAGAAAATATATATTGAAAAAAAAATATTTTGAAATATACTTAAGAAATTAAAATCAACATAACTCATAAAACATTATTTTGAGGAACAATTAAATTACGTTATTTTAAAAATTATTTGATGAGTAGCCTATTTTTAAAATAACACAAGTATTTCATAAATATGCGGAAAGTTAAATTAATTATTACAATTAAATAATTTATTCGTCACTTTGTGAAATTATTCCTTTTTTTAATGACAATAAGTGATTTCAAATATTTATATTATTATTAATATATTTCTTATTAATATTATTATTCAAAATTATTACTGTATATTTATTTTTTAATATTTATTCCGAATTTAATTATTTCAAATTTTCAATTAAAAATAAACATTATTTCCTGAAATAATGTTTCAATTTATTATTTTTTCTTGTAGAAATTATTTGTCTTGTCTCAAAATATTCACTTGATCAAATAAAAAACATGACATTGATTGAAATACTAATATTTATTTATTTAATTAATTAATTAATTAATTGTAAATTTCAAGTCTGATCTTTCATCTATGATATTATCATAGATGCAGAATTATCTTAGCCATACTTGTTTTTTAAAAATAATTTTAACAACCAAGGAATTAGTTACCTTGAAATTGTTTATCTTATCTTGATATAAAAATGTATAAAGTGTAGAAAAAGTTCGAGTGTAGAAAAATTTTATTTAAAATTAAATCTTATATAATTTATATTAAATCACAATATTCAAAATATTCATTAATGATCTTATTTCATAAGGCGTAATATATTGTTGAATAAATAATTAATTAGTTGAATAACGCATTTGATATATTATCATATATATATATATATATAATCAAGTATTTTATTATTTCTTATTTCACTTTGAACTTCAATTCACAATTAATCACAATTTACAAAGAAATATAATTTATTCCTTTGATGTTACTTTGTCACTTTTATTAAAAATATCTAATTTTATTTATTTTCAATATTGGATATATATTCTTATGTATACTTTATTAGTTCTTTTTACCTCAAATTTTTCAACTTTTAAAATTTTCAGTATTAATTCCAAAATACATTTCTTCTTTGCAAAAAAATACATAAATAACTTATTTATTTCAATAATTCAAATTAAATTATTTCAAATTATTTCAAATTATTTTCAACTTTTAAAATTTTCAATATTAATTCCAAAATACATGTAAAATACATTTCTTTTCTTTGCACAAAAGTATTTATTATTATTATATTTATTTCAATAATTCAAATCAAATTATTTCAAATTATTTTCAACTTTTAAAATTTTCAATATTAATCCCAAAATACATATAAAATACAACATCTTCTCTTTGCACAAAAGTAAATACTTATTTCAATAATTCAAATCAAATTATTTCAAATTATTTAGTAAATTTTAAGATGATAAGAATTCAAATTATCAATACATAATAACATTTCATGTATATAAATAAAATTCACATAAAATTCAGTTGTATATTATCTAGTAGCAATTTTCAGTGAATTAAATTTTTTAATAAAAATCGACTATTTAATTTACTTATTTTTTGCATATTTTACCATATTTAACAAAATGTGTATAAAAATTGAAAAGCAGAGCTTGAATATATTCTTTGGAGTCTCGTTGAAACGAATGAGAATTAAACAACACGAATCTTAATCGATACCAATAGACAACAATATTAATTGAATAATAATCAACATGAATCTTGATCGACAACAGTCTGGCAACCAATATTAACCAAGTGTTCGGTATTAATCGCAAGAACAATGATCGAATTCGGGGAGCAATGCTAACCGACGACAATATTAATCGCAAGAATTATGACCGAATTCGCCGATCAGGATTGGCCAATTGCTAATTTTGGACGGACAACAACGGTTAACCGAGTATTAATTAATTGCAAGTGTAACGATCGAATTCACCGATACTAATTTGGACAAGAATAGGCGAAGACGTAGTGTTAGTGACGCGAATAATGATCGAATTCGCCAATCAAAATTTGAACAGCTAATTTTCACAGCATGGTTAATCCATAGTTGAGAATAATAAATTTCATCAGTCGGGATTAATTAATAATTTTGACTCGTAGATATTAATATCCTGGTATTTATCAAAATTATTATCGACGAATTCTGATAAAAAAGTTTGTGTTATTCCACAATGAAACTCATTTTTTAAACGAATTCAATAATCATGTAACAAACATTATAATTCAATTATATCGGATGAGAATCATAGTAATTTTGAGAATTTTCATATTTAATTTAATTAATCTTGGCTTGATGATTCTCAAGGTATTTATTATATATCAAAATTAATATCGAATTCTGATAAAAAAGTTTGTGTTACATCAACGAAACTTATTTTTTGAACGAGTTGTAATTATAAACATTATAATTCAATTATATGGGATGAGAATCATAGTAATTTTGAGAATTTTCATATTTAATTTAAATAATCTTGGCTTGATTCTCAAGGTATTTATTATATATCAAAATTAATATCGAATTCTGATAAAAAAGTTTGTGTTATTCCACAATGAAACTCATTTTTTGAACGAGTTGTAATTATAAACATTATAATTCAATTATATGGGATGAGAATCATAGTAATTTTGAGAATTTTCATATTTAATTTAATTAATCTTGGCTTAATGATTCTCAAAGTATTTATTATCATATATCAAAATTAATATCGAATTCTGATAAAAAAGTTTGTGTTATTTTAACGAAACTTATTTTTTGAACGAATTCAATAATCATGTAACAAACATTATAATTCAATTATATCGGATGAGAATCATAGTAATTTTGAGAATTTTCATATTTAATTTAATTAATCTTGGCTTGATGATTCTCAAGGTATTTATTATATATCAAAATTAATATCGAATTCTGATAAAAAAGTTTGTGTTACATCAACGAAACTTATTTTTTGAACGAGTTGTAATTATAAACATTATAATTCAATTATATGGGATGAGAATCATAGTAATTTTGAGAATTTTCATATTTAATTTAAATAATCTTGGCTTGATTCTCAAGGTATTTATTATATATCAAAATTAATATCGAATTCTGATAAAAAAGTTTGTGTTATTCCACAATGAAACTCATTTTTTGAACGAGTTGTAATTATAAACATTATAATTCAATTATATGGGATGAGAATCATAGTAATTTTGAGAATTTTCATATTTAATTTAATTAATCTTGGCTTGATGATTTTCAATCAAGTCTATGCTATAGTTGTATTTCCTTAAAAAAAAAACGAAACTCATTTTTTGAACGAATTCAATAATCGTGTAACAAATATTATAATTCAATTATATCGGATAAGAATCATAGTAATTTTGAGAATTTTCATATTTAATTTAATTAATCTTGGCTTGATGATTCTCAAGGTATTTATTATATATAAAAATTAATATCGAATTCTGATAAAAAAGTTTGTGTTACACTAACGAAACTATTTTTTGAACGAGTTGTAATTATAAACATTTACACAATTATATGAGATGAGAATCATAGTAATTTTGAGAATTTTCATATTTAATTTAATTAATCTTGGCTCGATGATTTTCAACCAAGTCTATAGTTGTATTTCCTTAAAAAAAAAAAAAAAAAAGAAATAAAGTTATAATAATTTCTCGATATTCAACGAATAAATATTTTTTTTTCTAAAGAAGACGCATAATCGTTGCACAATCGTTTGCAAATTTTTACCAATTATACAAAGAGAATCGTAGGAAATCGTCAAATTATATTTTAAGTATCCGGCGCATTTGTTGCACGATTACTTTATATACTTCGATATGCAGTTGAATTAATGTTTGCGTTCAGATAAACAGAGATAATGGGATAATAGAGGAGCCAGGCACACAGTGACACTACTTCTTCTCCTCCAGTGCTATTTGAATAATTGGAAAAAAATCTTTACATCCGATTCCTTCGTTTCTTTTGTGGTGGTTATATAAATTTCTCCCTCTTTAATATCGTTTTTCCTATCGGTTATACATATTCAACGAGATGGATTTAAAAACAGTTGCTTTGATAGTTATTGCCTCGTGGATGAACGCAATCAGAAAGCAATAAAGTAAATACGTATGTAGCGTCGAACAATATTTTGTAATATAAAAGTATAATAGGCTCGATCGATTATTGGCCACGTCTCATTCGATTCTTTTCTTTTCTTCTTCTTCTTGTTTTTTTTTCCAATAACTATGTCGAAGTAATGAATTCCATTTGTTTTTTCTTCTTTTGCAAAAAATATTATTAAACATTGATGAACACAATAAATTATTATTGTCGATCGAGAATTTTTTAAAATTCAGAATTGTAATTATTAATTTAATAAAAGATTCTTCTTTGACTGAGAAGAATCTTTGTGTAATTTTCTAAGCGTTAATTCTTTTTTGATTGTGAAAATTAAAAATTATAATTCATCACAATTGCAGAAAAGCATCGAATGCTAAAAAAATCATTTTGCAGATTGTAATATGAATTAAAATATATCATAAATGTATACATAATATTAATCGATATACGAAAAATTCAAGTCCCTTTTATTCGATATAAGAACTCCAAACTTTATACCTTCGTCAACTTCATCATCTTCTTATATCGAGTCACACTTCACATCCACAATCACAAATTAATAGAAAAAATTGTCACGAATCGGAAAATTGAACGAAATATCGGCGTAGAAAATTTCCCCTCCCTATCTCAACAATGAACGATCGAATAATTTTTGTGCATATTGTTTGATTACAGTGCAAGGACTGAACACACCTGGGAGCGATTGAAAAGCACATCCCACAGACCCCTCCAACTAAAATCACTCGCCTAACCTTCCCCCTGCCCACCTTATCCTGCCTCTTATCCTTCCCCTCCCCCTTCAAATCTCAAGAAGGTCTTTCTCTCTCTCTCTCTCTCTCTCTTTCTCTCTATCTATCTCTTTCTTTCTTTCTCTCTCTCTGTCTCTCTCTTTCTCTTTTTCTCTCTCTCTCTCTCTCTCTATCTGAACCACAGGAATCTGTGACTCCGTTATGGACAGTATGGATTCGAAACCAGTTTTGAACGATGACCCCTCGGTCACTCTGACCATTCGCCTGATTATGCAAGGCAAGGTAAGAAAAACTATCGTTATCAATTGATAATTATATATACTTGATTCTGTTCAATTTGTAAAACCTTCCCTGAAAAATTACTCTTAAAAGTAATTCGAATATTGATATATAATTATGATTTCTATATTTTATATCTTAGAAATATTTTATGCATGCTTTAGCTAGATCGAAGTTATATATACGTGTAAAATGAATTAAATGAAATTAAATCAAGTTGAATGAAATTTTAATATATACGATTTAGTAGGAAAACTTTTATAAATTGCCTGCTCTTCTTTTCTCGATTCTCGTGTAGAAATATATCTTTTGTTTGAGCTTCGAAGTTGAGAGAATGCTCGTAAAAAATTAATGTACTCGTAGGGCACTTTAGAAGGTCGATCCTGGAAGAAAGAGAGGTATAGTTATATATTCGTGTCTTTGTCATGTCAACGGGTCTCGCTCTCGCTCTGTCTCGTTCCATTTAACGCAAACATCAATTGCTCGTAACTTCATAAATAAGCGTTAACCAACATTTTTGCGGATCAACTTTTGTGTTTGTTTTGGCCTTTAGAATCGACCTTCCAAAAGTTTTTCACGAATATATTAACATTCTACACGTGAAAATATCCTATAACATGTATATTCATAGAACATCTTTGGAGGGTATACTCTAGAGGCCAAAACAAACACGAAATTTGATATACAAAAATATCGGCTGAAACTTATTTATTAAATTATAAACAATTCAGTTTTCAGTTTAAAGTTGGAAGAAGACAGAATGAAATCATTGTCTTCGTCATTCTGCCTTGCTTCATATAATAATTAGTAAATTTTAATTATTTATCAATAAATAAATTTCAATTTTCAATATTTTTATACATTAATATTTGTACTTATTTTCTAGAATCAATTTTTCAAAAATATATTATAATAGATATTTAATATTTTTTATTTTCAAATATTATTTTGTAAAGAGTTGCATTTTTTTTTAATGCATATACTTTTTGCTAATTTTATGACTGATTTCTATATAAATATCACACAATTGTGATGAAATTGTTATTTTAATGTGATAACACAAATTTGTAATATATCTAAAAATTCTTCAACTAAATCAAAATACATTTTCCTATAAATTCTAATATCTTTCAAATATTTTTAATTGTACTTGAAATTGAACAGTGAATAATTGATTTAAACTTCTTTCTTTCTTTTATTTATATTATATGTACTTTAAAAAAAATATTATAAGTAGAATTATTTTATTTTATTTTATCATTGCTATTTTCTTTTTTTTTTTTTCACTATCTTTTTAGTTTTTAAATTTAAATTTTTATATCATTTATATATATCATATAGATCATATATCACATGTCCAACATCAATTGCAAATTAAGTTTTATTTCCATTATTCTTATGTGTACTAATTACTTTATTGAAATAGAGATAGTGTAGTTATATTAGAATATTCGAATAATGGGGATTCTATTATAAACAAGACTTGTTACTTATTCATAACATCTACATATTTCTTTGTGATTTTCTTTTAACCTCTATTTCTTATCACAACTTCTTAATTTTTACTTTTATTAAACACTCTATTCATTTATCTAATGAATATACACACTGTTCACAGAACGCCTACAAGATATTAAACTCATCATTAGCAATTGACAGTTACCCTAGTTTTTTGACTACATCCTGTTAGTCATGTAACCAATATTTTGTCTTAGCTGTGATAACTTAATGAATGAAAATAAAAAAGAAAAAAAGAAAATGTGGAAGCAAGGTAATAAAGTAAAATAAAATAATAATCCAATGAATATTTTTTAAAGTGTATAACATATTCATATGATTATTTTGAATCTTCTCAACAATCTTTTCCTATTATGTAAATATTATATAATTGTCCATACAGTTACTTTATTTTTATGTAACAATTTTTTCCCTCTTTTTTTTTTCTTCCTCTTCGTTAATTCGCATAATGAATCTTTTTATAATCATTAAAAGATATTTTTTTGTTTATTTTACAATTTGTTAAATGTATCATTACATAATTCTTCATACGATTATTTTATCTTATATAACGTATAATCTTGTCTCTCATATTTAATTCCTATATTATTGAATATGATAATCAGATTAATTGTAATAAGCGGATAATACACGTGTAAAAAGTCAAATGTCGAGTTTTTTTTTTTTTTTTTTAATCACTTTACATATACAAATATAAATTTATTAAAACGTGCCATAGATTATTTATTAATGTAATTTCTAATTATTTAACAGAATAAGGAAAATCGATTAATTCACACGATTGCGTAATTGTATGTAACATAACGATGGATTTCCCGCAAGAATGTGATTTAACGAGAGACAAGGTTGTAAAGATAAATCAAAGAGAGGCGTTGCATAATGTTGCACAAAAACACACATTTGTCACTCTGCTCCACGTTTACGCAGTAAAGTTTGTATTGGTGTTACAATTCTGATATCGAATTGATTCAGATATATCAATGCTAATGTAATGATAAAATATTATTAATATTGTTGATCCTGATATGAATAAAAATTTCATTTCGTGTATTTTCATATAGGTAATTATAATTAGATAGATAAAAAGGAAAATTGATAATGAAATGAAAGCAAAGCAAATATAATATATGTGAATTTAAAAATTAATAAGCTTATATTTCTAGAGAAATTAATATCAGAAAATAAATAAATTTTTCTAAATAAAATTAGAAAATCAGAGGAAGCATATATATTAAAAATTAAAAATAATTTGATCTTAAATTGAAAGAAACGTTCTTTGAACAGAATTTTTAATTTTCTTTTCTCCTTTAAAATTTTCGATAATAAATTATTAATGAGAAAAGTAAATACGTAATTCTAATTTAATAACAAAAAAGTTTAAATTCAAAGTAAAAAATTAAAATCGTCGATATAATTTCAATGAATATTTTCATTAATTTTTAATCTCCTTTCAAATATCTTCGTTAGAGACCTATGATTTAACTTTAATTGCTAATTTCCATAAGGAAGGTGTAGAGGGAGGTGTAGGTGTATATCTATTGGAAAATTTTTTTTAGGGAATGAAAAATATGAGGAGCATGGAACAAATAAATCAAAATATTGTATAATTATTTTTTAATATTGAAAAATACTTGTTCCTAATCATTTGAATTTAAATACACAAAACTTTACTTTTTATAAAATTCATTTTTGAGAATTATTGTGAGAGTTTTGAAGTTTTGAAACTTTATTTTTTTTTAAATGTATTTTTTCATCCAAAATTATTTTTGTATATAAAGAACATTATTTACTGAAAATGTTACATTATTACAAAGTTTATGAAATCAATGAAAATAATAATTTTCAAGTTTATTGAAAAATTTGTTGAAATTTTAACAAATATCATTGAAAATATTAGAAATTTCCCTCTATGTTTCTAATATTAACAGATAGAAAATTGATTTGCATATTGTTTTTTCATGATTAAATATTTCCATGATTTGCTCATTCCCTGTATATCGAGATCTTGATTAATAATGCTGGAATCTCGATTATTCGCCATATTAAATTTAATTATAAACGTGAAATATTTAAAACGTGAGAAAAATGAAAAAGCAAAAAAAGAACAATTCTTTAGCTATTTTCTTCTTTTCTTTGATGGATATCAAAGTTATCTAATAAAAATTCAACGAATTTTCATAAAAATCACAGGAATTTTGCACTTATTTTTCATTCTCTTCCCTCAATATCACGTCTTCTATCCCTATCATAATACTCGATTACAAATTTCGTTTGCTCGTTCGTCTTCCAACACTCGACACAAGAGGTCCAATTTATTGTTCGAGCAAAGTGTTTCGATGCATATGCAACTCGAAAAACACTATCCTTCACGCTCACTTCTGCAACAGACGCGCTTATTTCACGTTGGAACATCATCCTAACTATTTACCACCGTTTTCGCCGTCGTCGTAAGAAATATGGAATATATTAGCCTGTCGTGTTTTTACAGAGATTCGTTTTTCTCGAATAACGAACGAGATCGAGTACTCTTCCTTCTAAAATTATTTTTATTTAAATCTATGAAAATATATATATAAAGATGACGTTTGATTATCATTGAAATAATTTTTTTTTCTTAGAAGGAGAAATCAAACTTGATTATCGATTCAGGTAGATATATACATTTTATATATATAGTAATCAAGATATTCGTTTATATTATGGAATACATTATATTTATCCGTTAAAAAGAATAATTATTATTTTTTCAATTTTAAGGTTATGTGGATTTCCTTTTTTAGTAGGTTATTAGTCTAAATATTTAATTATTGAAATATTTTTTTTTAGGAAAATAATTTATTTTTCAATAATTAATTTAATTGTTGGTTAACAATTTTTACTGTATCTTATTCATTTCGAATAATTTTAGTTATAACTAGAAAATATTTAATAATAAATGTTATTTATAGGAAAGAGGATAAAATTATATGTGTTTCAATATTATTAATGATAATTTTTAGATTAATTTATAGAAAATTAATCTTTAATTTAATAAGAATTAATTTATTATTCATTTACAAGTTAATAGTATTTAAAATAATTATAGTAGGAATAATTATAGGATTTTTATAAATTAATTTTATTAGATAATAAAATTATAAAATAACAATTTTGTGATATTAATTAATTAGTTTATTTTACAAAAAAAGATTTAGGGAAAATTAAAGAAATAATTCTTCGTCGAACGCGATGAAATTAATAAACGAAACGAAACAGAGAAGGAGATACACGGTGTCGCGTGTATAAACGTGTTAATATCAATGGAGAGCAAATAGGACTATACATTTCTCGAACCACGAAGCAAATAACGAAAAGAAATTTTGGGACAATCTAATATTTCATCGTCGAGATGTATCTCTGTGTCCAGCTCTCTTGCTTGGATTCCAACGTAAATCAAGAGCGTGAGCAATGTCTTGCATAGCATGCTTGCATGCTAGGACGGGCGGATCTGTGCAGATCGTGTGCAGAATTCCAGAAACCAGCTCGAAAGATCATTAGCGTTCTCGGACACGATTCTCGCAATCCTTCGAAATATCCCTCTTCCATCTACCTAAGAATATTCGTCAGATGGAATTTAGGGGTTGCTGGTGTACGAATATTTGGGAAATGAAAATGTCGAGATTTTCTTCCTGGTGTCCCATTATTTTAACTCACGAAATTCATGCAAAAGAGTTAAGAATGTCTCTGACAAAAATGTAGGGATAATTGTTGTGGAAAAATGAACGAGAAACGCGTATCTAATGTTGTACACTAATATCATGAAAATACAAAGTAAATTAAAAGTATTTAAAAAATTGATGACCTTTTACATTAAAATATAGTGATCTAGATTTTTTTTATTTATTTATAATCATATTGTGTGATTTGGAATCTTAAAGTATCATAAATTACAAGTTATTATTGTTAAAAAGATAATTGTAGGATGATTTATTAAATATTAAATTAGATATATTTGTGAAAATTTAAATTTTTATATATCATAAACTTTGTAATCTTTTGTAGATTTTTATACATTCAAATTTTCCATAGATTGTACAAATTTTGGCAATCTAGTTGTGAGTGTAATTGAAATTTGTATTAGATGAAGTGAGATAAAAATTTTCATCCAAACTCAATCTCTTTAGAAACACTATAAAACATATCAAAAGATATCATTACAATACTTTCAAAAGCAATGATTCTTAAATATTAAAACATTCTGCAATGAAGAGTTCTTGAACAAATTTTAATTTTTTCTTTTATTCCGAATAATTTTAATTTTAAAATAAAATTAAACGCACTAAGTGTGTCAGTATCTTTGAAGAAGTTAAATTATTTATAAGTCGATAAGGTAACCGACATTTTAACCTCCAGAATCGATTCTCCAAAAGCGTGTCTCCACGAATATATTAATACGGTAGTACAGTTTACCAACTATCGGTAATAACGATGAACTAACTGAAATAAACGAATAAGCTTATCGACGAAATTTATTCTCATTTTTTCCCTCGTAAATTGGATATTATCACGAGCCATATATATATACCCGAAATTCCGAAACGAATAACGCACAAACTTGTGCGATACTCGATCAATTAAGCGAAATCATCGATCGGTGTCCACTCTAATTACAACACCGGGTTGCGTGGCTGCGCGGCGCTCGCTTATTTTGGGATGGTAATCCAAGTCCGACGAAAATACCTTCCTTCTAGCAGTAGTGGCGGGCACGAAAATAAAAATCGTAATTGTCGAAGAGAACCCTGGGCAACGAGAGGAATAGTGTCGTCTTGGCTCGCGTTCACACCGAGATTGTAAATCTGTGGGGCGTCGTTCGTCGATCCGCCTTTCGCACTGCGTTTCCCTTCGTGCTGTTTCCTTTCCGACAGTTATCGGGATCGATATTTACGAGGAGCGACACCTCTCCCTTCTTACGCCTTCGTCCTGTGCCCGGAAGTCGCATCTCGTCGAAATGCCATTCGTTTCGACTCGAGATGCGTGATTATGTTGGATTCTTTTTTTTTTTTTTTTTTTTTTTTTTTTTTTTTTTTTTTTTTTTTTTTAATTTCTTTCGATTGCTTCGTAATCTAAAGATTGTTCTTCGATATTTTTTTTTTTTTTGTGTATTTTATGGTTAGTTGTTCGTTGCTTCGAATGATTGGAACTTTTTTTCCATTTCTAGATCGAGATTTCGTGTCTGTAAATTATTCTTTCATATTTTATGGCAGTTGTTCGTTGGTTTCGCCTTGTTTTGATTAAGGTTTCGTTGTAAGTTAAAACTCCGTCGCCTAGAATGATGTTTTCGATTTTTTCTTTTTTTTTTTTTGGAGAGGGGAGTTTCTTTTGATTGGCTCGAGATCGGTTTCGTATTTGTAGATTATTCTTTGATACTTTATGACTTTGTTCATTGCTTTTAACTTATTTTGATCAAGGTTTCTTTATAGGTTAGAGATTCTGTCACCATTTCTGGCTTCTTTTGATCGCTTCGAAATCGGTTTCGTATTTGTAGATTATTCTTTGATATTTTATGATTTTGTTCATTGCTTTTAACTTATTTTGATTAAGGTTTCTTTATACTTTTTTATAGTTCTTCTTGCTTCGAGATTAGTTTCGTATCTGTAGATTATTGTTTTATAGTTGTTCATTACTACTATTTTATTTTAAGTAAATTTTCATTATAATTTAGATTAGATTAATTAGATTTTGAAATAATATTCTCCATATGAATTTATTTATTTATTTATTTATTTTTCTAATTCGAAATCACTTTCATATTTGTAAATTATTTTTTGATATTTTATTTTATGATAATTGTTCATTTCTTTTATTAAGTAAAATTTTATTATAAGTTGTGTTAAATTGTGAGATATAATATTCTCAATGTAAATTTTTCACTTCTTTTGATTGATTTGGTATTTATAGATTATTCTTTAATATTTTGTGTCAAAATGTTATTCATTTATTTTATTTTAAATTTCAATATAATATAATTTAAATTCATTAGATTAGAGTCTGATATTCTCGATGTGAAGTTTTTATTTATTTATTTTTTTATTGCTTCAAGATCGGTTTATTTGTACATTATTTTTTAGTATTTTGATAATTGTTCATTGCTTTTATTTTATTTTGAATTAAATCTTTTTTTCCTGATCTTGTTTTATGAATCTTTGGTTTTTTTTGATTGCTTGAAATTATTTTAATTTTTTTGATATCTATATACCTACTTTGTGATATTCTTTACTCTAAATAAAGTTTCATAAATTATGTCAAATCTAAGGTTTTATTCAAAAATTTCAAAATAAGTTCCATTTTATCTAGAAAATTTAAATTACTTTTGTCTTAATAAATAAACTTGAACTAATTTTTATATTTGTTTTGACTTCTGAAATCAATCTTCCAGGAACACATTAAATTTTTGAAGAAAAAAATTATGTTATCGCTTTTGACTGTATTCATTGTATTGCATTTAATTTTTTTAAAAGTTTTATGAATTAAATTCTATTGATATCTCTGAATTTTTTATTGATTTTCAAATTAGTTTCTTTATTTTGAAATATTTTTTATTATTATTACATATAATTGTTTCTTTGAAGGATTATTTCAGTAACATTTTTTTACTTTCAATCTTTGGTTTCTTTTCATAATTTTAAAATCAATCTTATTATAAACTTTTTTAAATGTTTTTTATATCTACATATTTTTAGTATTTTTTATTGTAACTTAACAAGAAATTTTATACAATTTTCTTCATTATTTAATAGCATTTACTAATCCAAATAGAGGATTCAATCAAATTTTTAAAAAGAGTAATTTAACAATCTACAATTTGCAAATTTAACTTTGAATTCTACAAAATTTAATTTTTCATTCTCTGAAGGGAAACCAGTGTAACAATGCACAATTCACCACTTCAACAAGATTCTCTGCGAATTCCAATAAAATCTCTACTACTCAAAAAAAACCAATTTGATGAAGTACTAATTATACATTTAACAACTACAATTTTACAAGATTGAATAAAATTCTATTTCTTGAGAACATAACTTATTAATGAATTTTTAAAAAAATTTACTAAAATTTTTAATATCTTGAAAAAACTAAACGATTTGCAAATTTAAACTTTGAAAATTCGATTAAACTTGATTAAAAATCTAAATACTTCTAAATTTAATATTACATACAACTTTTAAATTTGCAATTTTAAAATACTAAACAAATTTTCTTAATTCAATTTAAACTAATCAATTTGCACAATTTGCAATTTTCCCCTCATGATTTATTAAAATTATTTAAACAAAATTTATATTACAATTTACATTTTATAATTCTAATGAAAAATATTTCTTTTTTAAAATGAAAAAGAATTCAATAAAATATCTCCAAAAGATCCAACTCATTCAACTTTCCTCTATCCCCATTAAAATCTCCACAGTTTCAAGAAACAAGTTCAAATATAACCTGGATTCACAATTTCAAAACTCCCAAACCCCGTTCAATCTTGAAATTACAAAATCGTTGTACGAAATAGAGCTAGGTTTAAAGGGCCTCTTCCGAAATTCCCTTAAAAAAAAAAAAAAATCGCTTACCTGTCGAGAGGCCGTGGGGATGGAAGATCAGAATTGCTTATCTCGTCCGGTGCATTTGTTCTCGTCGTGGTTTCGGCGGCAATAAAACCAGGATCCGTCGCTTGTAAACGAGAGTCTCCTTTCGAGAGAGTTTCCTCGCCCGTGTTCCGCTGGATAATATCGCGGCTCGAGTGGAGAGGGTTGAACGTACCGAGAAGGAACTCGTTCGTTCGAGGATATTTTCATGGTCGAAAAAAGGGAAGAACATCGATACAATATTACTTAATATAGTAGTAATATATTGTACATGTAGTACTATATTATATATATATTTTGTACATAATGGTTCAATAGAATAGTTCAGTGTGATATATGATATATTATATGGTATGTACATTGGTGTGATGTATCACAAAATAGTTTATTTTGATGTGTATGATATAATAGCACAAGTATGTTACATGGTATATGATATTAGTATGGTGTATATTGGTATGGTTTAGTGTAAGGTGATGTAGCTTAATGTAAAATAATGTATATGGTATAATATGATTCAACGTGGAATAATAGTTTTAATATGAAATGCCTTATATAGCATATAATGGGTATGTATAATAGGTGTAATATGGGATTTTATAGTATGTTATAAAATGTAGTATATTAATATAGCTTGGTATGGTACTTTGTACATAATGTGGAATGGTTCCATATATGCTGTGGTTTCATGTAATATAATATAGTCTGGAGCAATATAATTTGGTATAATATGGTATATAGTATTGTATGGATAATGAGAGGATTCTTTCAGAAGTTTTTTTTAAGAACAAATTTAAATTTTTTTTTCTCTCTCCCTACGTTATTATATTGTGTACTATTTTATGGTAATCCTATCGAGGAAACGTATCCACGTCGAAAACAAAATAAACTCGTGAGAGAGAGTGGTGGCATCTTCTTGGCACACGTGCTAACCGATTTATTATTGACTCGGGTCATGGATAGCCAAGGCGAAAAAAGAAATTCGACCTCTCTCGGTGCTCCATTTCCGGTTTAACATCTCGAGCCGAAGATTCAGGATGGAATTTGGTGGAACTTTATATTTCCTGCTTTCTTCTTTCTTCTTTCCTTTTTACGGTGTATTTGTATTGATTTGACAAATGCATGGAAACCAACCTTTTATCCTTCATGTCGATTTTATTTTATTTAAATTTTAAACTTTTTATCAAACATTATCAATATTATCTGTCATACGATTTTTCTGTCCAATAATTTCTTGTATTGAAAATTTATATACGTATATATAGTTATTTATTATAAATCATTATTAAAGATTTTTTTTTTATTGATTTGATATATTTGTGTCCAACTAGTATTTTATAATAATGATATTAAAATTTTTATATCAATTTGTAAATCACAATATAATTTAAATTCTTTCTTATTTACAAATTTTATTTTCTTGAAACGTGTTTAATATCGACAAGTAATTCAATTATTCAATTAAATGGCAAAAGAAAAATTCCTCGATAACTTCGTGGTTACATAAATTTTGTTCGAAAAATATTTATGCGAAATTGAAAATGATCGAAATACGGAAAAAACGATGAGAGGACAATGTTTTATTTCAAAAAAAAAAAAAAAAAATCGTTATTATTTCGAACGAAGCAGATCGATATTTCGGTTAATTGCAACAAACATTATTGAAAACGAAAGAAGAAAACGCTATTTCAAATTCGTTATTCCCCGTTTCAATTTGAAACGTAGTTTGCTTAATTCCAGTCCGTTATTGAATTCTAAATGGAAAACGAATTGGAATTTTTTTTTTTTTCTCTTTCATGTTCATTTTACACACAAGTCCATTACAAATCTAATCTGACATTTTTAGATGTCGACGATGTTTCTAACCATTTCAATTACACGAATTAGCTTATATTTTCATCGTGTAAATCCTACATTTTTTTTCAAAGAAAAAAAAAAAAATAAAAAACTGAGGATTGAGCGGTAATCGCGTGTATCATTTGTTGATTGTAAAGATTAATTTTTAAATCGTGAGAGAGCGCATATTTTGTGTATTCGACGAATACACATCTACGCTCGTTGCGCCCTCTGTTATTCTTTTTCAATTTTTCACAAAACAACACGCTATGGAAGACCAAATGTAATTTACATTCTCTGAAAAATTCACCACTCAAAATTCAAGAATTTTTTTTATTGTTTAAATATTTAGTTAACAAATCGATAAAGTCAATGTTAAACTAACTTTGGAATAATCACTTAATTGATTCGTCAATTAAAAGGTTAAATAATAATTAAAGAGAAATTTTTGAATTATATATTTTTAGAAAATGTGATTTATATTGATTGAGTATTTAATAATAAAATCGTGTATATGTATTTTTCACGGATTCATTAATATTCAGAAAATATAAAAATGTGTGCTATATATAAATGAAAATAATCAAAAATTTGTATAATAAAATGTTGATTATCCGAATTTCGATTATTCGATTGAGAAATAATCTAAAAATAATTAATTTTTTTTTTTAAATTAAATTTCTTTTATGAATATTCGAAAATTGTTTAAAAAGATTTATTTACTGTAAAATACATTTTTATATTTTAAAAAATAATCTTTTTTTCTTTTTCATTCCTCGAATGAAATCGTTCAAATAATTATGGCCAATAGTGTACATCGATTCTGCTATTTAATCCTCAACCGGCACAACGGAATACTTGTGACGTAACCATTATTACAGGCTCAATTTAACGTTGATTAAAAAAAACTAGGTGAAAGATGAGTCTAGTTTATCAACATGGAGTTATTAATTCATAATAAATTGCAATATAAAATTTAATATTTTTCATATTATATGATATTATGCGTTATAAAATGTCAATTATTATTATAAATTAAAAAAATTTCCAATTAATTACAAGAATATAAATAAATAATATTTGTAATTTAAACAAATTGTATTAATTGTATAATAAAAATTTATGACTTGTCGAAGAATCATTAATCATTATTATTGGATTTATTGTGCAAAGAAAAAGAATATAAATAATCATTTTCTACACAAAAATTAATGAATAAATAAATTGAACGAATATATCAATTATTGGGCAAAAGATCATATGATAGAATATTAATAGATATATGGATGATCATGCATGAAAAATGTAAATTTGGAAAAATATGTAGAACACAATATATGTATATATATTAAATATTTAAATTAAAACATCTTTATTCAGATTTTACTTCTTATACATATCTCTTTAAAAATATAAATTTATTATCTCTAAAAAAAGAAATAAAAACTTTTACGTACTGAGTAATTTTATATTAAGAAAGTAAAATAAAATGAAATTATTTTTAAAATTTATGGAATATTTTTATAATGTACGGAATTAAAAACTCAAAAATTGAAAATATCTACTTATTTATCTACTTATCATTTTTATAATAATATATATATATATATATATATATATATATATATATATTTAAATTTTCATAAAAAATTACTATCAAACATACAAATAAAATTTGTATAATCGAATTTTTTTTTTTTTTTACTAAAAATTTCTCTTTTTATCACTTTTTTTTAAAATGACAAAATCTTAAAATTCGTCAGTTTCTTCAAGATGACAAATTTCTTTTTAACAAGAATTACCATTGATATTCAATCATTCAAACTTTTGAACTTTTCTATAGAAAATTTATTATTTCATATCAATCTCGTGTTAAAATGACAAAGAATTAAAAGAAAATCGATTAACATTAAAACAAAAAAAATCGTTAGAAGAGGAGAGAGAGAGAGAGAGAGAGAGAGAGAGAGAGAGAGAGAGAGAGAGAGAGAAGAAAATGCCAGTTCGAAAGCAGCAGAGGGGGGGAAGCCGAAACGGTTGATCCGTTAAGAGAGCCTGATCAGCTGCCAAGAATTTGAACTTCCTTCCCTTCGCCTGTGCCATGGGCGGCCATCCGTTTCTATTTTTTCGCCGATGAATAAATGCACAATGCATCGTCGAGCTACCTTGTTTCGCAACCGATAAACTCCTTCGTGTGGTATCGTTTCGTTTTTGCATCGCGCGTCGAAAAATATGCAATCGAGTCGAGTTGATAAATCTCGATATTTCCGGAGTGAGAGAGAGAGAGAGAGAGAGAGAGAGAGAGAGAGAGAGAGAGAGAGAGAGAGAGAGAGAGAGAGAATTGAAATATAGCTTCTCTCGTCTCTTACACGGTTTATTCACCGTAATAATAAGGAAAAACAATTTGCATTTTGGGATTTGCATTCGAAGATGCGGATATATACGGGCTCGTGTCATGTGCTCGTAAATCTCTGTCGTATTTAGAGCGATGTACTTACTTGCTTGCTTGCTTACTTACTTACTTAGAATAGTATTTAGCTAATAGTTGGCTATTTAAAGGAAAGATGCATAAATGCATTTCAAAATTCGCGTGATTTAAAGAAAAATGCAATTTCGAAATTGATTTTAATTTTAATTCTTCTTTAATTATACATCCACAGTGATTTCGTTGGAAAAAAAAAATGTTGTATTGAATCATTTTTAAACATTTGATTTTTGTGAAAGAAAATTTTAATTTTAATTTCGTGTAATCTGTTACATAATAGTAATTTCTTATTTAAAATTAAATAATTCTTTTTGTTTCAATATCTTAAATAATAGTGATGAAAATTACAATATTTTTCTAAATAGTTTTCATAGCATTTTCATTTATCCATTATTAATCAATTAGATATCGTGAAAACATTTGCATAAATTTCATAAGATTGATTTTCAAATGCGAAGTTTGCTTTAAACAAAGCAGAGAGAGAAAGAGAGAGAGAGAGAGAGAGAGAGAGAGAGAGAGAGAGAGAGAGAGAGAGAGAAGAAACGCATAGCATTGACGTACAACACTTTTATTTCTTTCATTAGATATTAATTTCTTTTAACGAATATTACATATTAAGATATATTCTATTTAAAATGTAACGTGGAAAAAGTAAAAAAACCAATGATAATGCTATGAATATTAATCGATATTGGACGATTGTGATTCTTTTTCTTTTTTATCATTTTTACGAACAAAGAAGAGGAATCGCATAATACAACGATTAAAATCGTGACGATATCAATACACGTAAATAATGCAAACGATATCACTTTATAAACTGGACTTTTAAATTATACATTGTTGAATCGATTGAAATCCAATTATTAATAATAGTATTGCACAAAAACGAACTCATCATCCAGTGTCACTCGGAATTTAAAATAATAAATTCCATTTTAAGAATGCACACAATTAACATAATTAATCAAATTATAAATTTATACTTAAATGTAAACTTTCAAGTAAAAAAAAAGAAAAATGTCAATTACTTATCTTTCTGTACAATTCTTTAATCTTAATTTAAAACTGATAATATGTATATAATTAATTCAAATTCGTTTAAATTTAAGCCTCCAAGTATAAAAAGTTGCATCCTCCATTATACAATTCTTTAATTCTAATTTATAATTTATCTGAATTTAAATTATATAAAATAGAAATAAATAAATATAATAAAAATAATTTATCTGAATCGATAAACTTTATTTTCATCATTTTATCATCGAAACTCACATAATCAATTTCGATAAAATCAATCAAGTTTCAAATTCGTTTAAATTTAAACTTTCACTGACTCGACTTCCTGCGCGATCCATTTTGAATCTAAACTGATAATACATACACACATGCGCACAAATAATTAAATAGAATCGATCAATTTCAAATTCGTTTAAATTTAAACCTTCAAAAAGTTGCATCACATTCACAGTTATTATACAGTTCTCTAGTTTTAATTTATAATAAACCGGAATCTATAAATCGATAATTCACATAATTAACCTCAAAAGAATGAATCAATTTCAAATTCGCTCGAATTATATTCTTCTTTACAAAATTCTCTAATTCTAATTTACTAATAATAAAAATCCATTCCAAATCGATAAACTCCATTTTCATCATTTTCACCATCGAAACTCTACGATAAATAATTCATTCCAAATCGATAAACTGCATTCTAATAATTTTATCATCGAAACTCACACAATCAACTTCAACGAAGTCAATAAAATTTCAAATTCGTTTACATTTACTAACTTTCACTAACTCGACTTCCATTTTGAATCTATAAACTGATAACACACACACACATATACGCACAATAATTAAATTAAGAGTCGATCGATTTGAAATTCGTTTAAATTTAAACCTCCAAGCCCCAAAAAAGTTTCTCCTTCCTTCCTTCTTTCTCCTTTTCTCGCGTGACACGCGCATGCGCACACGTACGATCCTTCCTATTACACAAAACGAAGAGTTTGGCTCCGAGAGATCGAGACGTAGAAATAGTCAGGGTTGGAGAGAGAGAAGTTATTCGGACGATTTCACGATCTATTACGATCCTATTACCGTGTCGAAGTTCACCTGTTCCACCGTATCCACCCATCTCCTCCCCTTGCTCCTCGATCGTCGTCTAAATCCGTAATTAATTGTCGCACGGCTCGTGCTCGCGGCACCGGCAATTAATGTCCGACGTCTTAGCAATTAATCGTCCCTGTTAGACACGGAACGAGCCGCGCCTGGCCCTGTTCGAACATCTTTTTGTGGCGCGCCATTGTGTTGGCTCCAGTGTTTCTCAACCTTTTTTTTCTTTCTTTTTTTCTTTCGGAAGATTCGATCTGACCCGATACTTGGAATTAAACTTTGCTCGTTTATTTGATCTGGAGTAAATTATAAAGTATAAATAATTATTTGTAATATTGGTATTTATTTTAAATAATATGTCACAATTGTTAGCAATTTGTTTCCGTTCGATGATATGAATATGAAAAACTGCGTTATTTCTATGATCATTTATTTCATCAAGTTATAATTGAACTGATATTGAAAATAACAATATAAAATAACAATGTTTAATTATATAAAAATAATATTAAGTGATATAAAAATTATATAAAACTAATCTTGATATATAAAATATTTTTATTTTTTTTTTTTCTTTTAATCTTCTAATACAATGATCATTTATTTCATCAAGTTTTAATACTGGTATTGAAAATAACAATCGAACAATGCCGAATAAATTAATTTTTCTCTGTTTAATTATATAAAAATAATATTAAGTGATATAAAAATTATATAAAACATAATCTTGATATATAAAATATTTTTATTTATTTTTTTTTTCTTTTAATCTTTTAGTTATAATACTGGTATTGAAAATAACAATCGAACAATGCCGAATAACATAACTTTTCTCTGTTTAATTATATAAAAATAATATTAAGTGATATAAAAATTAATCTTGATATATAAAATATTTTTATTTATTTTTTTTTTCTTTTAATCTTTTAATTATAATATTGGTATTGAAAATAACAATCGAACAATGCCGAATAAATTAATTTTTCTTTGTTTAATTATATAAAAATAATTATATAAAAATAATATTAAGTGATATAAAAATTATATAAAACTAATCTTGATATATAAAATATTTTTATTTTTTTTTTTTCTTTTAATTTTCTAATACAATAATCATTTATTTCATCAAGTTTTAATACTCGTATTGAAAATAACAATCGTACAATGTCGAATAACATAACTTTTCTCTGTTTAATTATATAAAAATAATATTAAGTGATATAAAACAATCTTGATATATAAAATATTTTTATTTATTTTTTTTTTCTTTTAATCTTTTAGTTATAATACTGGTATTGAAAATAACAATCGAACAATGCCGAATAACATAACTTTTCTCTGTTTAATTATATAAAAATAATATTAAGTAATATAAAAATTAATCTTGATATATAAAATATTTTTATTTATTTTTTTTTTCTTTTAATCTTTTAGTTATGTCGAATAACATAACTTTTCTCTGTTTAATTATATAAAAATAATATTAAGTGATATAAAAATTAATCTTGATATATAAAATATTTTTATTTATTTTTTTTTTCTTTTAATCTTTTAGTTATGTCGAATAACATAACTTTTCTCTGTTTAATTATATAAAAATAATATTAAGTGATATAAAACATAATCTTGATATATAAAATATTTTTATTTATTTTTTTTTTCTTTTAATCTTTTAATTATAATACTGGTATTGAAAATAACAATCGAACAATGCCGAATAACATAACTTTTCTCTGTTTAATTATATAAAAATAATATTAAGTGATATAAAAATTATATAAAACATAATCTTGATATATAAAATATTTTTATTTATTTTTTTTTTTTTAATCTTCTAATACAATGATCATTTATTTTATCAAGTTTTAATACTCGTATTGAAAATAACAATCGAAAATAAATTATTTCAATATAATTGCCGAATAACTTTTCTCTTTTTAATCGTATAAAAATTATATAAAACTAATCTTGACACATAAAATATTTTATTATTATTAATTTTTTTTTTTTAATATTTCTTTTAATCTTCCAATACTTTTTTTTTCAATATCGGCCACGATAAATTTATCTCTTCTTCCACTAGTTCTTTATCGCGTTCCCTATAAAACTACATTAAAATAAACGAACGTTGAAAACTTTCATTACCAAAGTTTCTTATATAAATAATTACTAAAATCTATCTCATTTTATCTCACTTCGCCCATCGCACGAACTTTAAGAAATTACTTATAACTCGATAAACAAGCCTGAACCGATATTTTTGCTTTGGCCCAAATCTTCGAAATTGTTTGAAGCACGAATTCTCTATTATTGGAGTACACGACGAGCATCTTTCTTGACGAAATAGAAGAAAGAGAAATAGATTTATTTTCGGGTATTGAGATTCGTTCGGATCTTTGATTTCGTTCGTAAGGGCGCTTGATGTTTCCAATTTATATAAAACTTGGCTTTCGAGTGCAATTCTGTCTGATTCTTTTAGAAAGTTTATGAAAAGAAGATCCTCATTAACCAATTTGAAGTTTTTTTTTTTTCGAGAGAGAGCTTTATTAGTAGGAAAATTTGAAGATCTTATCGTAAAAGAAATCGTTACACGTTGTTTAATCGATGTGAAATTTGAAATTCACTTTTTTCTCTTCTTCTTTTTTATATTGTAAACGGAGAGACATTTATCTTATTTCTCAACTCATTCGTACTTTATGCAATTATATACGTTGTTTTGTAAACAATTACGGTTTATATAATTGTCCCACGTCGTATTTCAATTCACGTATCCGAGGTTGGTACAATATGCACATCGTATAATTATGTATCAGCTCGAATACTCGCGATGAGTACGAAATTAACGTACGTTAAAATTAGCGTTAGATTACGTTATACGTGAGTGAACAAAGTCGTGTTTGTGACGGCGACTTCGAATCGAATTTGAGAGGAATACGAGGAAGAACGAAGATTAATCGGTGAAAATTGTTGGGGAATTTAAATTATTCTTTTCCACGAAATAAATACGCGAGAAATTATCTCGAGGTAATTACGTAATCGTGGCCACGTCGTGGAAATTTAATTTGGATTTATATTTAGAAATTGGATTGGAAGGAGTTGAAACTTTATATTTTGAAACTTGTCGAATAAAATAGGAATCGGTTTAAAAATTATTCGACGTCTCAAGTTTCAAGTTTTCCTCCCTGAGATGGAATACGAGAGAAAAATAAATGATGAAATTGTTATTGAGATTTAAATTGTTGGAATTTTTGTGAAGAAGCAAATGTTGTTTTAAAAATTGTTTGAAAAATTTTTTCTTTTTTATATATACAAATATTTTAAGTTTGATTTTAATCGAAAATTATATTTAAAAGATTGTTCTCTGGATTAAATTTAAGCTTGGAATTTTTATTTTTCAAGTAGACAAAAGTAGAACAAGTCGTGTTAAAAATTATTATTTTATGATATTATTATACAAAATTTTAATAATTAAAATCATCCTGATTTTTTATGTTTACAGTTAATAAAAAATTAATATAACACAATAAAAAGTGATATTGAAAATCTCTTGAATATTCGTATTCATTTATTCGAATTAAATGCTGATTAAGAAAACGTATGTATAATTGAATAAAATCCTGAGAAGATTTTTAGTGAATTTTTTCAGAATAAATTTTATATTTTTATTAATAATGTAACCAAGTTTTCCATAGAAAAATAAAATAGAAATAAAATTTTTATGAAAGAAATATTATTATTTGAATATTTTAAAATTAAAAAAAATTGTATAATTTTAATTTTTTAAATGTGTTTATATTCTCATTATTTTTTTTTTATTAATTTAAACTAATTAAATTTCTTAAAGAATGTGTAAACATTTATTGAATGGTGATGAGATCAATATTTCATATAATATATAAGAAAGTTTTTTAAATAAATATCCTTTAATTAATTCGTATAAAATAATTCTTATATATTTATCATTGTTCTCATTAATGAGATAAACCTTTTAGCGTGCAAAAATAACACAATGAGATGATCAGATTGAATTTACAGGAAGAAATCACGCGACCTGATCATTTAATAAATTCAGTATTAAAATAAGCATAGTGAATCTCGAATAAGATACTGAATCTCATTTACAATAGCACATGTTGAATCCGCATAATTTTGAATGAAATTTATGAAATTAAAGAAAAAAATTTCTTTAAAAAATATTTGATAGTATTTCTTTTATCTGTTAATAATAATTCGTTTGAATTCAATTTAATCAAAATGGAGAGGATATTTTGGAAATATCTTGGAAAACTAAATAACTGCATAAAAAAAATTTTAAATTGTGTGTTTTTGAATGGAAAAACTCGAGAAAAAATTTTTTCACGATATATTGAAAATTTTAAATTTTTTAATTAACGTCAAAATTAATTTATGTTGATTTAATTGTAGCTAAAAATAAAAGATGTCTTTGAAATTATTGATTTTATTATGACTTATTTCATTGACAAAGCAATTATATCTATAATAATTATTTTTTAATAATGAAAAGTTTTGTAAAATATGAGTACTCTTTATACCAAAACTTATTTAAAGAATAACAACACACTTGCAATAAAGACACCATAATTCATCTTCTTTTAATACATATTCCAAATCTCAAAGCTCTCAATTTCCAAAAAATTCAAGCAAATCACTTTCAATCACGAATAATAATCCAATTTCCGAATTTCGACATTGAAATCATTGAAGAATCTCGAGAAAGCTAATAAGATGAATCACATTGCATAATCATATTATATATAGAAAACAGTATATAGGATATATTTAGAATAAAATATCTTTGAGTAATTAATTCTACAAATTAAAACAAATAGAAAAATTGAATAATTATTTATTAGAGATACAAATAATTTGAATTTTCATTAGATGAAGCGAGTCAAAGATAGAATAAAACAGCAATGTGACAAAGATAAAATTTTGTTCCCATCTAAAATTGAATTGCTTATAACTTAATAAGTAAGCTTCAACCAACATTTTTGTATATAAACTTTTATGCGTGTCATTTAGAATCGATCTGTTCTATGAATATATCAATAGTCTGTACATTCACTCGCAAGAGAATCAATCCTTCTTTATACCAGGCAATCTTTATAGTATAATTATTAAAGTATAAGTCATACTAATTCTATTATGATTACAAAATATTTATATATCATAATACTTACAATCAAATTGTAAAAATCATGACAAATGTAAAAAAAATCACAAAATATCCCAAATATATACAATATATACAATAAATTTGAAAACAAAATAAATCTTTAAGATTCAATTTCAAAAATCACAAAATATCCAAATATATACAATATAAACAATATATTTGTGTATATATAATATAAACAATAAATTTGAAAAACAAAATAAATCTTTAAGATTCAATTTCAAAAATCAATTTCAAAATATTCAAAGTATATACAATATATATAATAAATTTGCAAAATAAAATAAATCTTTAAAATTCAATTTCAAAAATCACAAAATATTCAAAGTATATACAATATACACAATAAATTTGAAAAACAAAATAAATCTTTAAGATTCAATTTCAAAAATTACAAAATATCCAAATATGTATATACAATATACGTAATAAATATGAAAGATAAAATAAATTTTTAAGATTCAATTTCAAAAATCACAAAATATCCAAATGTGTATATACGCAATAAATTTGAAAAACAATAAAATCTTTAAGATTCAATTTCAAAAATCACAAAATATTCAAAATATATACAATATACACAATAAATTTGAAAAACAAAATAAATCTTTAAGATTCAATTTCAAAAATCACAAAATATCCAAATGTGTATATACAATATACGCAATAAATTTGAAAAAGAAAATAAATCTTTTTTTAAGATTCAATTTCTTCGATTCGTTAAAAATTTAATTTTTCACGAACATCAACAAGATAATAAACAATTTGCTACTATAAAAAATGTATCGAAACATCTCGAACGCGATCTAAAAAAAAAAAAAAAAAAAAAAAGAAAACATACTTTTTTACAGCGACTGTACACACTACCCCATTTCAACGTGCACGTGCAACCTAGACACAGCAACCGCAAACCCCTACGACCACGTATCCGATACACCGACATCGGTTCGTGCTGAAGTGCAGCGCGGAAATTATTGCACGTTTCTGCATATCTGGATGATGCTCCGCTCCATAGAGCTCTTTCCAGAGGACGGTTC
The DNA here is from genome assembly GCF_003254395.2 of Apis mellifera. NCBI lineage: Eukaryota > Metazoa > Arthropoda > Insecta > Hymenoptera > Apidae > Apis > Apis mellifera. Next base: position 1,951,567 of record NC_037649.1, read on the forward strand.
GCCGGTTGGTCGCACTCCCTTTATCCTATCGGTGCTCACCCTCCATCCGCTCGAGCCAACCCTCTTGGAGGGTTTCCCTCCTCCTCGCCCTCCCTCCCCCCTCTCCTTCTCGCGGCTTCTTCCACTGCTCGGCGCAAGTACTTCCATGACAAATCTCGTTACACCCGCGTTTTTATGCCCCGATGGCGACGACCACGACGTCGATGGGGCTTCCCTCGGCTCCGCCATCGTTTCTTCTCTACCCCTCATACGCTCTCCCTCCCTCCCTCCCTCCCTCTTTCTTTGTTGTACCACGAGGTTGAATGGAATTGGTCCAACGTGCCCGTTTTTCTCCTCTTTTGTACTTTGGGGTTCTTGCTTTCGGTTTGATGGGGTTTGTGAGAATTCGTATGAGGTGTGTGTGTGTATGTGTGCGTGTGCATTATGCGACTTTTGGCCGTGGTGAGAGTTTTGTGAAGGACTGGTTGCCTTGCAGTGTATGCGGTATACTTATTTTTCTTCGATAAGAAAGGATTTTTACCGTCTGCATTAAACTGATTTTTTTTTTTTTTTTTTTTTGGGAGAAATTTTGAACTTGAGAATTGGTCTTAATTGGAGATTGAATCATTTGATGATGATGTATTGTAATTTCAATATTTTGGTTTCTGGGAAATGAGATTTGAGATTTTGAGGTTGAGAATTGGTTTTTTCAAAGTTGAAAGATAAATTTATATTTTAGTAGAATGATGGTATTTATTTGCTTCTTTCTTTTTGATATTAGATATAGAGAGTTTTGTATGTGGATTGGAGTTATTTTTGGGAAATGATTCAGGTTTTGGATTTGAAAATTAGTTTTAAATGACAGAGGTTGAAATGTAGATTTATGATGAGATATATGAATTCTATTTTAATAAAGTGGCACTTATATTTGATATTTATTTTGGTACTTTTTTTTTTTTTAAGTGGGAAGAATTTTATGAAATGGAATATTGTGAAGGTTGAAATATAAATTTATTTATTAAATGAAGGTGGATGATGAGATTTGATATTTATTATGGTATAGTATTTTTTGATAAAGTTTATTCAAAACTTGGAGAATGAATTTTGGAAAATGATTGTGAATTGATTTTAGATACTGGAAATTAAAATATAAATTTATGATTATATATAATTTTACTTTATATAAAATGAAAAATAGTTGATGACATTTAATACTTACTTAATACTTCTTCTTTAACATAATAGAATTTTGTACATGGAAATTGTTTCAGAAATAATTGAAATTTTGAATTTAAAAATTTTAGTTAAAAAATAAAATTGTATCAAGTTTTATAAAATAAAAAGTGAATAATAATAGTACTTATTAGATATTTCTTTTTGGAAGGAAGTTTTGACTGTGAATTGAAATAGTTTTGAAAAATGATTATAGTTTTTGAAAATCAAGTATAATAAATTTTAAGATGAAAATCTTAAATTATAAAATGCTAAGAAAATTAAATTATATATTACACGTTTGTAATAGTTTTCAAATAAAAATTAGAAGAAAATAATAATAGGTTGCATTTTTCATTCTTTATAAAAATTAAATTTAATATCATCGATAGTCACAAAAATATTCTATAAATGTTGATTTAATATTTTACATTCTATCTATTGAATAAATGTACAATTAACAATAAAACTTTTCAATTTTCTGTTTTACTATAATTTCAATATAATAAGAATACAAAAGCATATTATATTACAAATAAATTGCATATAATCAATAATACGATTAAAACTAAAATGAATAACAATTAAAATTATTTATTGTACATTATTTTAAGGATTATTTTAATTATTATATTCATATTTATTATTTATTTTTAAGAGATATATATATATATATTTTTAAGAGATATATATAGTTGAATCAAACAGATTTCTCTTTTTAATTATTTCACATTAAACTATACTCGTTTAGCACCAAGCAGGATTAAAACCAGAAAATCAACAAAAATAGGCTTACCATGTTTTACAAGTAGCCTTTACCTGATTCGTGTTCTCAATTTGTAGTTTCTTTTACTGTTAGAAAGATAATGAAGCCTTTTCAATCTCACAAAGAATGCAGAATGGCTTCTTTGTAAGATTGAACAGGGCACTTATGCTAATGTACTTAACATATAACGACAAAAAATTTATACCAACACATCATTGTAGCTTAAAAATAATCACAAATAATCTATATAATTCTATTCCACATAGAGAAAATTCTTAAATAAAAATATTATTCAAAATATGGAAAATTTCTAATGTTATATTAAATAGTGTAATACTAGAACACTTTTTCATCTCTAAATACTCTAATATCTTAATCTATCTAATTTAATTTCTATTCTAATATTTAAAGTTCTGTTGATATTCCATTTTTACAATTGTACTTCCTTTTTTATCACAATGGAAATTTTAAAAAATTTAATTTGACATTGAACCCTGAACACGTATATAAAATAATATCAATAATGTAAATATGTGTTTAACGTTAACTATTGAAATCAAAATACTTAAGAGATTAAAGTGGTTGGAATGTTATAGACTTGACAAAAGATAATATTGGAAAATCCACAATCATTGGCATCAGAAAATAATGAAATAGAGAATTATTTTTCTTTAAAATGTTAAAAAATTTGTGCAATTCTATGGTTAAAAAGATACAAAGTCTTTAATTTTATAATAAAAATTGTTTTTTCTTTGTTTATACCATTATCTTAATTTTATTTTAAATTATGGTATGCAATAATATCTAAGAAAAGTTTTTCTATATTTTATTATCCAAATTATTTTATTATTTTATCTATTAAACAATTGAAAATTTTTTTGTATTTTTACATTTACCATTTATAAAAAAAAAAAAAATTCTCTCGACACAAGTTATCAAGTTTATAGCATGGTAACATTTTTTTTTTTTTTAAATTTTCGCATGCAAATTTAAAAAATATACAGCAAAAATCAGATTATTTCAGTTCAGATGATTGATTGAATTTTTTTTTTTTTCCCTTAATAATCTATTATATGAATATATAAAATAAATTCGATTCTAGGACACTTTTGGCCCTTTTATCCGACTATAACTTTTATTCATTTTCCAATATTTTTTCCTCAACTTTGATTCAACCATAAAATTCCGATAAAATTTAAAACAAGTTTTGCATCCCTCGAGCACCATTCGTTTAATCCTCTCACGCGTGAAGGGATTTTCGTTTACAAAATAAACCATAACGATTAATTCTGAATCGATCAGGATTTCACGCTAACTTTGATCCAACTCGATGATTGTGTTTTTATATTATTCGTTATTAATAATAATCCAACATTAAATGTATTAATTTTTCTCTTCGTTATTTAATAAGCCATTTGATTAAAATAAGGAAGATAGAATTTTAGTGAATTTTTAACTAACCTCAGTTGGTAATATTGATTCAGGAGGAAGAAAAATATTTTGATCCAAATATTGATTTAGTATTTTGTATCTTTTATATTGAACATATATATATATGATAAACAAGAAAAATTTAATATGTTGTTAAAGTTTATAATTGAAATGTAATAAAGATCCAAAAATGTGTATATTCTTATTTGATAAGAATATGAAATTGTGAAAAGTAATATTATAATATTACATTTACATTTATTATTTTTTCTTTATATTTGAAAAACAGCAAATGGAAGAATAGTTCGTATAAATTTATATACTTTAAATTTCACTTAAGTTAATTTAATAGTATTTAAATTAATGATGATGAAGTAAAAAAAAAAATTGAAAGCAATATTGAAATCAAACTGAATAATGAATGTACGTATATACATATGTATATCACTTATGACTCGACGATATTAGAGAGTGCAATTAATAATATACGATATATTACCATACAATAAATGGAAATGATTTATAATCTACATATCTAACATCCGGGGGAAAAGAAATTATATACGTGACATCAAAATCGTAAAGTGGTAATATATTAATAGAATATTTCTTTGAAATTCTGAAAGAAACGCGAATATTCAAAAATATTGATTTATTTATCGAGTTGCAAGCAATTTAATTTAAAAAAAAATGTGTGTGACGAAGATCGAGCTATCTCCATCTATCTTACTTCATCTAACCTCAAATTTAAATTCCTTAAAACTTATTAAATAACCGATATTTTTGTCTTTGTCTCTTTAAATTCTCTCTGATTCACGAATATAGAAAAATTCAAATCGAAAATTCTAATTTTAACAAAAGTTCCTATATATATGTTTAAAACAATTTCATTCAATATCTTTTAACATCTTTTTATATTTCGAATGTGAATTTTATCCGAAAAATTTGTTTTAATAACAATATTAAACGACTCGTTAAAACGAAGAAAAAAAAGTAATTCAAAAACTTTATATTTCCCTAAAAACGAAAATCGAATTTATCTTATTGAGAATATGCAATAATGCAAAGAGGACAAAGAGGAATCTACCTTATCTACAAGGAAAAGAATCTACTTTATCTATAAGGAAAGGAATCATAGGGAAATGTTGGATGGAGGATGGCCACTAGTCACGCGATTTGGAGAATCTTTTTTAAGGATGGCAATGTCGCGGCCTCGCGTGTTGCAAAACGGTTTGGAAGGCTCGTGGCCGAGTAAACGGATACGGACGAGCGCAGGCTCTTTCGCGCGAAATAAATACGTCTGGCCGCATTTTTGGCCGGAGAAGAAGCATTATGTCCGAGGGAGAGAATATGCACGACGAACTCGTGGCACACACAGGCTGGACACTGGCCAGAGGGCCTTTGGCCAATCGCTTCTTCCAATGCGGATTATCGTGATTCCATTATCCTTTCGATGCTGTACAGACGTCTCGTGCAAGTGTTCTTCTTCTTCTTCTTTCTTTTTTCTTTTCTCCTCCGTTCTTTGACTTTTGGAACAATTGTCTTGTTCCAACAGCGTACAACTACCGATCGGTAACATCACATTTTTATGGTTGCGATTCAAGCTATATTACATAGCTTGACAATATTAATTTTAATAATAATCGTAGAATGAAAAATTCGTGAAACGAGATTGTTATTTTAATTTTTCACCCAAGAAATAACGTGATAAATAAATATAATGTAATAATATTTTTAATCAATACTTGGATAATTTTTTTGGAACAGAAATACACTGATCTCTTTTATGGGTGATATATAATATTAATTTTAATAATAATCGTAGAATGAAAAATTCGTGAAACGAGATTGTTATTTTAATTTTTCACGCAAGAAATAATGTGATAAATAAATATAATGTAATAATATTTTTAATCAATTACACGGATCTTTTTTATGGATGGTATAAGGTTAGAATTTCTATTCGAGGAAAGAATCTTGAATTTATATATTTCATCTTTTGATTTACATGCCTCTTGATCCAAAATGAAATCGATATTATTTATACTTTATGCTTTATCGCTCGTTGTAATTTATCCAACAAAATTTTGAAAATTGTTTCAAAATGAATTTATATTCCCATGTATATTTCCTTCGTTTGTTTTATCTCAAGAGAAGTTTAATATTCTCGAACTCGAAGAAATTTCGTATTACGTAAACTTTGATCGAAAACCGAGTGTCTCTCTCTCTCTCTCTCTCTCTCTCTCTCTCTCTCTCGTCGGTAATCCTTTGCCCTCCTTTTACTGGCCTCAGTTTACATTTACAAAATTACCAAGCAAACGCCCCAAACAACTTTTATTAATGTTTATCCAACTTATTGATGCGTGCAGGTAAAAAATTGGAAAGCCAGGGAAGATCCACGAGTTGTGTCGTAGGTGTCTTTAGCAGATTTGCACGATTTAAAATTTCTTCTCGACGATGATTCAACTTGGAGCGAGAATTTTTTTCCACGAGATTTTTCGTTCTTTCATTATCGGTGAAAAGCTAGAAAAATCACATTGTCAAAAATGTATATATTTTTCTCTCTCTGAGAGCTTTGAGAAACGATACTTTTATTCGTGATAAAATATCTTATCGTGATAAGAACGAGCAACTTGTTTTGAACTTTGTAGTTGATGAAAATTAGATGAGGATAATCTATTGAGTTTCCAAGTATATTGTGTTTCGTGTAACATGACAAGTTTCAAGTGACGCTAATTGCTACGTAATTTCTTATATTATTAGTTTGTTTCGTTAGAAATTTATCATCTCGTGGGAGTTTAAGTGATTATAATCTTGTTATTGAATTTTGAGAAATTTTAAGATTCAAAAAAAAAGTCTTAGTTTTTTAATAAAATCAACAATTTGATAAATTATTATATAGTTAATTAAATTTATTTATTTATTTCCAATTGTAGAAATATTTACATATATGACGAACATTTTTTTCTTTGATTTTATAATTATTGCAAATTTATAAATTTCTAATAAACGAGCGAATTATTTAATGAATTGAAAAATTTACGATCGAGCATCTCTTCTAATTTGTTTATAATAAATTTGTTGCGAGTTTAAACTATTTATAATATAAAAATAATAATCGAATTAATTAAAACTTCACGTGAAATCTGTAATAAAAATAAAATATTCTATTTTACGAATCGCAAAGTTTTAACAAAATGATAAATAAGTAAAACAAAAATTTAATATTTGGATAATATTATTAAACATTTAATCTCTGCGTCTCTCATTTTACGTAAATAAACAATTTTTTTTTTAAAATGATGATTTTAATATAAAATGTTGAAAAATGAAAAGTGAGTTATTTTGCAATTATAAACGGAATCATTTAGACAATTCTTTTTTCTATCTTGTGATCACCAGTCACTTAATAAATTTTGAGTTGCCATCCATTTTTTGTAATATTTAAATTACAATTATTTTTCTTTAGATTTAATTAATTACTAAAAATTAAAATTTATTATTTTATCAAACAATTATTTTTATTAGGCAGAGATTGACTAATAAATATTTAAGATTGAATAAGTAGATAAGATTTGCACAATATTGAATAATGTATTCTTGTACGACATACTTATTTGAATTTATTAAAATATCAAACTCTGTGATAATAAAAAAAAATGATACTATTAAATAAATATTAAAAATAATTGACAATGATTCCTAAAAAATATTTAGCAATCTTTAAGACAGCTGCGATTCACAAATTGGAAACCATTGAATATGTTGAAATATGATATTATGGAAATTCTTCTAAATGCATCATCACGTTAATCCCAATAATCTTCACGTTGAAATAACGAAAAAACTCGTATCTAATGTTTTATCATCTCGAAACACACGCCCGTAAAAACTGAAGTTTTTATCTTAATTCTTCAAACGTGACTCGAGATAAAAATATATAGAATTTCCTAATTTTATTATTAAAAACGATTAAACAACTTTCCCTTTAAAAGTATAAATTTCGATTTCACTTAATAATTGAAGTAAAAAATTATAATAAATTTCGATGTATATTTTGAAACATATATTTAAAAAAAAAAAAAAGAAATAATATCCAAGCGTTTTAGATAAAAGGAGAGCAGAGCAGAGCACAGAGTAATAAAAGAAGTCATATCTCTAATCTCTCGACCGAACCTTCCACAATTTTTTTCCTTACCATCCACAATGTCACGGTCGTTCCTCCGACACGAGTATACTTACCATCGCGTGGCATCGACATAAATATCTGGCACGGATCCAACCCACGTCTTATTTCCTACCGCGTCGAGTTTCCACTCCGTTCTTATTTTTCTCTCGCGCATAGTGAATACTCGTCCAAAGATTTCTTTAATCTGCAACGTGTATCGAGAATCTAAATTATCTTTAATGATTAAACTTGTGAAAAAAAAAAAAATTAGTAAGAAAAGTTTAAATTTCTTACGTTTCTATATACGTAATGAATTTTTTTTTTTTTTCGAGGTTATGTCGAGGATTATTTAAGACGAATATTTTCTTCGCGTTACGACGCGTGTTGTTGTTCGAAGGTTTGATATTCCAGAGATCAAGATAAATTGATAAATTGTTATATTGTTTGATTTTTAAAGTTTTTGATTTCTCAAATTATGGGCAATTTAAATTTTGATTAGACGAAATAAGAGATGGCTAAGACATGGAGTGGATAATTCTATCTTCGTCGCAATAAATTCTGGCAAATCCAATTAAAATTTCTATTCATTCAATATAATTTATTTTTATTTGCGGTATAAATTTAAATTCTGGCAAATTCAATTATTTGTAATTAAAAATCTGAATTACGAGAAATTCGATTAAGATTTTTATTCATTTTTAATATACGATATAAATTTAAATTCTGGCAAATTCGATTATTTGTAATTATAAATTTAATCTTGCACTCTGTTGCTCTTCTGCTTTTTGTCTCGTTTTGTCTAATATAAATTTAAATTGCCCACATAACATTGATAAATAAACGATCAACATTTTTTTTGTATATCAATTTTTAATATATCTAATTAAAATCTTTAAAGACATTTTATGAATAAAAATTAAACAAGTTAAATATCTTGTATAAATCAACTTTATTAAGATAAAATCATTTCTTTAAAATCAACATTGTACATGAATGAATTCCTTTACTGCTTAGAATCATTTCAATGATAAAATGAAAATTTTAACTGTTAAACTTTTCTTTCGATACTTTTACTCTTTTCTTTCTCATATTCTTTACTTTTACTTTCGTCTACATTTTACAATTCTGTTCTAATGACTCATCGCTCGTTCTATTTGTTTCGTGCATACTTCTCTCTCTCTCTCTCTCTCTCTCTCTCTCTCTCTCTCTCTCACTCACTCTCACATAATCATAAAATGAAATGTTTATGACATTTTTGCGAAAAGATTAAGATTTTTTTTTTTTTTTTTTGAAAAATTGCAGATTAATTTCCGAGTGGGTTTCATATAATGCAATTGTCGACATGAATATGAATTGAAAAAAATTTATATATTATATACGATTTGATTTATGTGACACATTTTGTGCGATAGTGTAGGACGATCGAATCATTATTTATTACCTGTATAATTTTCTTTTTAGAAAATCGTATATCATTGTTGAAACACATTATAATACGCAGACTCGTACATCATTGGATGTTTGAGAAAAACATATCGAATCGTCGGTGACATGATCGTTCGAATTGGATCTGGATAAATATATCTTTATTTCCTTACTACGCAGATTTACGCAGAATATTCATTCTTTAATTCCTTTTTTTATATATTTTTATATTTTATTACAACAAAGAGTCCTTCGCTTTTTTTTTTTTTTTATACTTGTCTTTTGAGAATGAATTTTGTTAGATGTAAGGAAAATTGGCTGAATGGTGTTTTTCAATACCATTTATTTAAAATATATTGGTAAATATATAATTTGGGTAGAATGATAATTAAAGAATAAGTTAAAATTCAAATTTGTAATAATTATCCTTTTGCCTTGCAACCATGTCTCGTTCAAACTCACCTCTAAATCCTCTTCTACTTTACTTCATTACGTCATTCTCCAGTAAAACAAAAGAAGGTTCTTGGCACTTTACCAACAAATCTAACAGGACAATTCGTCCAAATAATTCGAAGATGATGTCTTCGCATAATCTTTCCATCAAACATCTTCCTCTTTCACTCTTAAGATTTCTAAAAAATCTCTGTAATCTTTTTTATTCTACAATTCAAAATAGAATATGTAATTCTAAAAATTATTCTACAATCCTTTCTTATCGATTTAAAAATGATTTTTGCATCAAACATCTTCCTTGGAATCTCTAAAAATCTTTGTAATCTTTTTTATCCTACAATTCAAAATAGGATGTAATTCTAAAAATTATTTTACAATCTTATTAATTTAAAAATGATTTTTGCATCAAACATCTTCCTTGGAATTTCTAAAAACTCTAATCTTTTTTATCCTACAATTCAAAATAGGATGTAATTCTAAAAATTATTCTACAATCCTTTTTCATCAATTTGAAAATAATTTTTCCATCAAATATCCTCCTTGGAATCTCTAAAAACTATAATCTTTTTTATCCTACAATTCAAAATAGAATATAATTCTAAAAATTATTTTACCTTTTATTTTATCTTATTAATTTAAAAATGATTTTTGCATCAAACATCCTCCTTGGAATTTCTAAAAACTATAATCTTTTTTATCCTACAATTCAAAATAGGATATGTAATTCTAGAAATTATTCTACAATCCTTCTTATCGATTTAAAAATGATTTTTGCATCAAACATCTTCCTTGGAATCTCTAAAAATCTTTGTAATCTTTTTTATCCTACAATTCAAAATAGGATGTAATTCTAAAAATTATTTTACAATCTTATTAATTTAAAAATGATTTTTGCATTAAACATCCTCCTTGGAATCTCTAAAAGCTGTAATCTTTTTTATCCTACAATTCAAAATAGGATGTGTAATTCTAGAAATTATTTTACAATCCTTCTTATCGATTTAAAAATGATTTTTGCATCAAACATCCTCCTTAGAATCTCTACAATGTAATTCTAGAAATTATTCTACAATCTTTTCTCATTGATTTAAAAATGATTTTTGTATCAAACATCCTTCTTAAAATCTCTAAAAGCTGTAATCTTTTTTATCTTACAATTCAAAATAGGATGTAATTCTAAAAATTATTTTATAATCCTTTCTCATTAATTTAAAAATAATTTTTGTATCAAACATCCTCCTTGGAATCTCTACTGAATATAATTCTAAAAATTATTCTACAATCCTTCTCATCGATTTAAAAATAATTTTTGCATCATTCTCCTTCACCTTATAAATCCTTTTTCCATTTGATAAATCAAAGATGAATCTTCTTCTTTTTCGTTCCAATTTCTAGAAAATACTGTCTTCTCTCTCATTTGATAATTCCAAGAATTCGAAGCAATTTTTGCCTCTATAAGCTTTTCTAGCTTGCGTCGCCCCTTCGCGGAAAGAATCTCGCGAGAGTCTCTCTCGTCGAGATTCGAACACGTTCCCTGGTAGTGACCTCTCTAATTGGCCGTCAGCCAGCCAGCGTCTCGTCGATGTCTTCTTGTTCCAGCTATATTTGCCTCCAAGGAGATTCGTGGACGGTGACGCTTGTCCAGCTCGCATCGGTGGGCGCGGCCAGCCGGAGGTTTGCCGATGATTTACAAAGCTCGATGCCTTCCTCCTCGTGTATTCCTCCCTGTTCCTTTTATTTCGTTGGGGCCGTTTTGGGAAACGGCGACAAGTTGGAACAAAAGGACACACATTGATGACGCGTTAGGAAAGTGATGGAATCGAGTTGAATAATTTAGATTCGAAAGGAATTGAAATTTCGAGTAGAGAACTTTTAAGGATCTTTCAATACTTGTCTGGAAAGAAAGGAATGATTTGTAAAATATGATTTTAAAAATATTTTTGTGCAAGATTAATATATTGGTGGGATATTTGGAAAGTTCAGAAAATACAAAAATCAATTAATTTTTAATTTTATTAGATTATAAAGAATTTAAGTTTGCATTAGATAAAGAAATAATGGAATTCTGTTTCAATCAAGTCTTACTTTGTCTTATTTCATTTAACGCGAATTTAAATTTTTTATAATTTAATGATAAATAAATGAACGTTCAATCGATATTTTTATTAATCGTTTGTTTTAATTTATAAGATCGATTGAAATATATCTAACTGTACGATAATAATTTAAATATGCTTGGAAATACTTTTTTTATTTTCCAAAATTCTTCTTACAAAGAGTTCGAAACCAAAAGGACAAAGTTCAAAGTTACTTGCGAGTTACTTACTCCCATCGCTAGTTGGTTGGTGCCTTCTTATGCAGAAATGAGTTACAAGCAACGGTGCTTTGAATCCTTTGAGACTTTGAGGCTGGTTCCAGAAACTGGTTGGTCGGTACAAAGAACCTGATGCAAAGTGGCCAATTACGGATACAAGTAGCTTCTAAAACTGCTCTAATAACACCGTTAATGCTAGTTCTTTTCCATGGAGTGTTTAGAGGTTTTGGTGATTTTATTTTGGCTCAAGTTAGAACATAGTTGAAGAATATTATCTTTCTTCTTCGTAGAATCTAATTATTGGAATAAGGTTTCTATTTATTAATTTTTAACAAATTTTTCATCTTTTAAATAGAAATTTAATCAAAATAATAGATAGATATTTTGCTATTATCTTTTTGAAAGTATATATAAATTCCATCGCATTGAGTCTGTCAAAATCACTTAATAAATAAATCCATTATTCCTTTAATCATTGTTAGAAGTAACATGGATCTTTTTAATCAAAATTTATTTTAATTAATTTATATTTGTCATTTAAATTCATTAAAATAAATAATACTTATTTTAATTTGCATTATTACATTCTTCAAAAATTTCAAAAGAGAGTAAAGATATAGAAATTTTTTATACAAAATAAATACTTCCACTTTAAATCTTCAAATTCTTTATATCTTGAATTGTTCTAAATCAATTATATTCCCTGATATTTAAATTTGTATCTCAGATGAAATATTCAAGTGTGATGAACATTTTGCGTATAAGAACTATATTGCATTTGGATATCTTGAATGATAAAATTTAGTTGGAGATAATATTACTGAAATATTTCAAGCAATTTTTAAAATGTACATTAATCAAAAGTTTCAAGTGGATAAAGTTTGATATACCAGGCGCGCCATGTCTGACTATTGTCAGTCTATTTCTACTGATGCTCTCTCCTTCATATCTTATTCCGTATTGTAGTTAATCGTGCTCTGTCATACAAATATATAATGGAATTTTTAATGGATTTAATATTACCGTGTAAATAAATATTTAAGAAATTTATTTATCATTCATTTTATTTATCATAATATCGAAGTATTGGTTTACTTGAAAAACTGTAGAGTATTTATGACGATATTAATATCTCGTTATTTATTTGACTGAAATGGAAAAAAATTATTTGCATATATATATATATATATATATATATATATATGAATTTCTGTCGCACAAAAAATATAAAATTTCGTTGATGTATTGCATAAAATTAAAAATTGAATGCAACAATTAATAAACAAAAAAATTGTTTTTTCATCAAATTAATAATAATCTTATATATTTATTGTAATTGTATAATATTGTTATAATATTTAAATTGTTTTACAGAAATGAGTAACTAATAATCCCTTAAATAATTGAAAGAAATTATCGCAAAAGAAGGGAAAAATCATGAAATTAAGCGAAAAGTAATAAAAAAAAAAAAAAAAAAAGAAAATAAAAATAAAAATTAAACGTATATTATTCAATAAAATTCAAATTCCATAAAAATTGCTTTTAACCTTCACATTTTTTAAATTTTGCGACAAACTGTAAAAATTCATAAAATACACAGAATGAATGACATCGTTTGTATAACTCGTGAATTATTTATTATATTGTGTGAAAAAATATGTTTCATCAGAAAAATTGCATTCTACAAATTGGAGAAAGGATATTATTTTAATTTTTTTGCAATTTTTAAACGTGTAAAATATTTTTTCTTAATGGAAATATATATATATTTTTTTTTATTAATCGATATAAATTACTCCCTGTAAAAAAAATATTAAGTCATTTATAGCGACATGGAAAAATCCAATGAAATAATTTTAAAAAAGTGTTAGAAAAAATTTTAACTTAAATTTTATCATACGAAAGATCGATAAAGTTGAAATTCGATTTAAAATATTTTTACGTCTTAATATATTTTCATTACAAAGTTTAGTAATTTTTTTTTTTATATAAAATAACAAAAATTTATAACATAAATGTTTTATAAAATAACAATTTTTAATTATATTAAAAAGAGAAAGTCGACTTTCATATACTCCCTCTGTGTATTTATTTGCAAAAATGTTAAATTATTAAATTATTATTATTATTATTAATTGGATGGACAGGAAGCGATACTGGGTCATTTTTGATCCGTGCTAAATTCTCGTATTCAGACTCGTTATCAAATATAATATGGAAAGTATTATTATCATTAAATAAATGATTACGTGTTTGAATAGCGAACATTTATAATTTATTTGCGAATTAATATTTGAGAATTAAAATCGACTCAATACAATCGATGGATTATTAATAATCAAAGGTATTAATATTAAATTATATACCTTTTCTTCGTCGTATAATTGTCGTATGAATTATTTTAACATTAGAATTAACGACTATTTAAATTTGTTATAAGTATATACCTTAATCCCAAAATAATGTTATAAAGAATAATTAACCGTAATTTCTGATCGATATAAACCAGAATCAATGTTGCCAATTGCACAATTTTTTAAAATAATTAGGTAAAAAATTTGAAAGTAATCAATTTTACTTCGATTCGATTCAGTAAAATTTTCGATTATCCAAACTAATAAGAAAAAGTAAAAAAAAAAAAAAAAGAAAAAAATATTTTAATAATAAAACAAATTTAATCTGTTTTGAAGAAAATAAAATTGTGAAACATTATGATATAAATCTTTTGGAATTCTACAAAAATTCACAAATGCAGTACGAAATTTCAGCACTTTCACCACTTTCTAATACCTCGACTATTTCCGATTTTGTTCCGGTAAATTATCACAAATACATTATGATTGATCTTACGTATTGATATTATGCAAACGTGTTTCCATTTATCGATTTCAATTTAAATTCTACTTTCATAACTGGTGATAAAGAAACGTTTGTTAAATTAATTTTAATTTCAATTTAATAAACGAAAGTTGCACAATTAATTAATTTCTATAAAAAGTCAAGATAATTATCTACGAAAAAATAAAACTATTTTTCGATCTTATATAATTTTTTAATTTTAAATTTGATACAACATTCTGAGATATTTACTTGACAGTTGTGTCATTAAAAAATTTACTTAACAAAAATTTTTCTTCGAAACAATTTAGGTTAGGTTGGATAAGATTAATTTTATTGGTTACAGACAATTGATTAAGATTTAAGAATTATCCCAAATTCACTGGAAATGATTAAATCCAATTAACTATAATTAAATTTAATTCAACCAAGATTAATTGATCAAAGAAAAAAATTTATTTAATCTTTCGAGGTTAGGTTAGGTTAAGTTGAATGATATTTCGACAACCTTTATTTACAACAATAATTTTAATATTACTAAAAAAAAAATCACAATTGTAACAATAAATTTCACATTCCATCATCTATAATTCAAATCCATTTTTTTTTCCAATATACAAAATAAATGCTCTCTCAATTATCTCGACTCACAATTAAGTTTCCCATTGATTCGTACGTCGCCAGTTAATTTCGCACTTTTCACGCGACAGTGGCTCCCCCTCCCCAAAGATTTGTCCTTTGCAGAGAATTAGTCGTTTGCGCGGGATTTGGTATAGTGATAGAGTAAAAAAAAAAGAAAAAAGAAAGAAAAATCTTTTAATTAACTGCGACACAGAGATCGCTGCGCAATCAATCCGTTCGGGGAAACTGTCCCCTTTGAAAAATTTCGCGTTTGCCGATCGCTCTCACTCCTTAACGATTTATTTGCCAGAGCAGAAATTACTCGGTTAAATTGCAAAATCAAAAGGGTTCGGGTTTTTCTCGCGTCTCTGAGGGTGAGGAGGGGGGAGAGGATAGAGCTGACGCGATGGAAAATTGAATTTTCAATGTTGTTTTGAGCGGCAAAGCTGAATGGAAAATTGTTGGGAGTGGAAATTAGCGGCAGGTTTTGATCGTTCGACGCAAAATTAAATGGAAATGCAGGTGGAAATTGTAATTATGCAAATCGGCGAGATCCGATTATTTGTTATTGTTTAGAAGTAAATTTTAAATTTTCTTTAAAATTGAGGGGGATTGTATTGTTTTTAGAAACTCTTATTGTTTTTAAATTTTTTTTTTACAACAATTTTTTAATTATATAAAAAATTAAGAAGACAAGACTATGTATAGGTTTGATGTGTGAATAATTGTTTCCAGAAAATTGTAAATGATTTGTACAGGAAAAACGATAATAGATAAAAATTGAATTGTCATATATTTTTATACAATTGTTGCTTCAGAATATTTGTATAATTTATAAGCTTAATGAATGCAGATTTTAATTTTCTTTATTTATAATCTTATAATAATGTATATTTTTATTTTAAAAATTCAGTAATTTAATAATAAATTTTATACGTATTTGATTTCTATATATAAAAGAATATTCATTAAGCTTCATTAACTTCCTCTTCAAAATTCCGAATTTCAAAGAAAAAGATTCCCTCAAATTTTCAAAGATATCATTAATCAACTCTACGCTTTATTACATTTTAATTTAAAAAAAACCTTCTCAACGACAAATTTTCGAAAATAATCACTTACAGAGATATCTCATTTTTCAAAGATTCAATTTATTATTCTTCAAAGAGGCGTCCAAAGCCTTCCTCTTCCATTTTCAAATTTCGAAATTTAAAAAAGAAAGAGTCTGCTCGACGACAGATTTGCAAAAATAATCGTTCACGAGTATCTCATTTTTAAAAACTTATTCTCCTGTTCGACGAAAATTGAACGAATTTCAAAAAAAAAAAGATGCCTCCTCAACGACAAATCTCCAAAAATAATAATCGCCTATTTAAATATCTCATTTTTCAAAGATCCAAGAAAGAAATCCTCGTTAACCAATTCCACGCTTATTAACCCTTGAAAAATCTGGGTTCAAAGAACAACAAAGAACCGCTGCTCCTCTCGAACAATCCCCTCGACGCAACAAAATTACACTTAGACACCGCTCTCCTCGGGCCCCCCAATCCACATACGGTATCCCCCTAGAATAGATCAGAAAGTTGCTAGAATGGCGCGTGCACGGCATCCAAAGAGGGCGCCGCTTTCTTCGATGGGCTGTCCTCGGAGTGGAGGAATCAAGAATTTAGCACGATGGTAGCTCGAAGCGTTCGTGGCATCGCCGGTCCCGTGGAACGACGAGACGTTCGTTGGCATCCCGGCCGTTCTCTTCTCCTCCGAGGAGAACCCGTCTAAGTTTAGAGAGAGCGCGGCGGAGGAGGGCGCGCATACCTGCCTTAGCCGACAGGCCCGAGCCTGTGTGACATTATCGTGGGGTCAGATCGTGTCAACGAAGACGCGGGATCCGGCTGCTGGACATCGACCACGGACGGCTGCTAATTATAGGCGAGCGCCGTACGCGTGCTTGCGAGAGCGCGAACTCGTTCCCGAGCAGAGAACGGATTCGGACGAGTCGCGAGGGAGAGAGGGAGAGTTTGTTGCTTTCCAGGTTCGAATAGTTACTTTGTTACGGATTGAGATTGAGAATTCTTGGGAATTGGAGGATATTTGGATTCATCTCGTGAGAATGTGGTTGATTTTAGGTTGATTGTATAGGGAATTTTTGATTATAGGGAGGAATTGATTTTTTGGGAGTCGTGTTTGAGAAATTAATAGAGATTGGTAAAGAAATTATTTTTAATTAATTTTTATATTTGACGAGTCGCGAGAGACAGGGAGAGTTTGTTGCTTTCCAGGTTCGAATAGTTACTTTGTTACAGATTGAGATTAAGAATTCTTGGGAATTGGAGGATATTTGGATTCATCTTGTGAGAATATAGTTTAGGTGGATCGTATAGGGAATTTTTGGTTATAGGGAGGAATTGATTTTTTTGGGAATTGTGTTTGAAAAATTAATAGAGATTGATAAAGAAATTTTAATTTTTATATTTGACGAGTCATGAGAGAGGGAGAGTTGAGAATTGAGATTGAGAATTCTTGACAATTGAAGGATATTTGGATTGAAGGAATTGATTTTTTTGGGAATCGTGTTTGAGAAATTAATAGAGATTGGTAAAGAAATTTTAATTTTTATATTTGACGAGAGAGAGACAGGGAGAGTTTGTTGCTTTCCAGGTTCGAATAGTTACTTTGTTACAGATTGAGATTGAGAATTCTTGAGAATTTGAGGATATTTGGATTCATCTCGTGAGAATGTGGTTTAGGTTGATCGTTTAGGTGGATTGTATAGGGAATTTTTGGTTTTAGGAATTGATTTTTTTGGGAGTCGTATTTGAGAAATTAATAGAGATTGGTAAAGAAATTTTAATTTTTATATTTGACGAGAAAGAGACAGGAAGAGTTTGTTGCTTTCCAGGTTCGAATAGTTACTTTGTTACAGATTGAGATTGAGAATTCTTGGGAATTGGAGGATATTTGGATTCATCTCGTGAGAATGTGGTTTAGGTTGATCGTTTAGGTGGATTGTATAGGGAATTTTTGGTTAGATTGAAAATTTTTAGTTAGATTTAGGTTGTTGAGATTGAGAATTCTTGAGAATTGAAGGATATTTGGATTCATTTCATGAGAATGCGGTTTAGGTTGATTGTATAGGCAATTTTTGGTTATAGGGAGGAATTGATTTTTTTGGGAGTCGTGTTTGAGAAATTAATAGAGATTGGTAAAGAAATTTTAATTTTTATATTTGACGAGAAAGAGACAGGAAGAGTTTGTTGCTTTCCAGGTTCGAATAGTTACTTTGTTACAGATTGAGATTGAGAATTCTTGGGAATTGGAGGATATTTGGATT
This sequence comes from Apis mellifera, assembly GCF_003254395.2. Classification (NCBI taxonomy): domain Eukaryota; kingdom Metazoa; phylum Arthropoda; class Insecta; order Hymenoptera; family Apidae; genus Apis; species Apis mellifera. The sequence continues at coordinate 1,970,102 of NC_037649.1, forward strand.
CATCTCGTGAGAATGTGGTTTAGGTTGATCGTTTAGGTGGATTGTATAGGGAATTTTTGGTTAAATTGAAAATTTTTAGTTAGATTTAGGTTGTTGAGATTGAGAATTCTTGAGAATTGGAGGATATTTGGATTCATCTCGTGAGAATGTGGTTTAGGTTGATCGTTTAGGTAGATTGTATAGGGAATTTTTGGTTAGATTGAGAATTTTTGGTTAGATTTAGATTGTTGAGATTGAGAATTCTTGAGAATTGGAGGATATTTGGATTCATCTCGTGAGAATGTGGTTTAGGTGGATCATATAGGGAATTTTTGGTTATAGGGAGGAATTGATTTTTTTGGGAGTCGTGTTTGAGAAATTAATAGAGATTGGTAAAGAAATTTTAATTTTTATATTTGACGAGAGAGAGACAGGGAGAGTTTGTTGCTTTTCAGGTTCGAATACTCGAGTTACTTTGTTACAGATTGAGATTGAGAATTCTTGGGAATTGGAGGATATTTGGATTCATCTCGTGAGAATATGGTTTAGATTGATCGTTTAGGTGGATTGTATAGGAAATTTTTGGTTAGATTGAGAATTTTTGGTTAGATTTAGGTTGTTGAGATTGAGAATTCTTGAGAATTGGAGGATATTTGGATTCATCTCGTGAGAATGTGGTTGATTTTAGGTGTATTATATAGGGAATTTTTGGTTATAGAGAAGAATTGATTTTTTTGGGAGTCGTGTTTGAGAAATTAATAGAGATTGGTAAAGAAATTTTAATTTTTATATTTGACGAGAGAGAGACAGGGAGAGTTTGTTGCTTTCCAGGTTCGAATACTCGAGTTACTTTGTTACAGATTGAGATTGAGAATTCTTGAGAATTGGAGGATATTTGGATTGGAGGAATTGATTTTTTTGGGAGTCATGTTTGAAAAATTAATAGAGATTGGTAAAGAAATTTTAATTTTTATATTTGAGGAGAGAGAGACAGGGAGAGTTTGTTGCTTTCCAGGTTCGAATAGTTACTTTGTTATAGATTGAGATAGAGAATTCTTGAGGATTAGAGGATATTTAGTTTTATTTCGTGAAAATGTGGTTTAGGTTGATCGTTTAGGTGAGTCGTATAGGGAATTTTTGATTTTAGGAGAGGGAATTGATTTTTTTGGGAGTCGTGTTTGAGAAATTAATAGAGATTGGTAAAGAAATTTTAATTTTTATATTTGAATGGTGATAAGAAAAGGAAATTTTTTTAGGAATTCATTTGTAGAAAGTCATTGAGAGTTAGTAAAAAAGTGTATTTTTGATTTTTATGTTGATGAAAATGAGAAGAAATATTTTGGAATAATTGAAGAGAATTGGATGTGGTTTGATTTAAAATCGTATAGAGAATTTTTTAATTTTGGAGGATTTTTTAGGAAATGTTTAGAAAATTATTGAAAGTTAATAAAAAAAGTGTGCTTTTGATTCTTATATTGATGAAAATGGGAAGTAATATTTTAGAATAATTGAGAAGAATGTTCTTGAAAATTGGATCTGATTTGATTTAAAATTGTATAGGAAATTTTTTGATTTTAGAGGATTTTTAGAACATGTTTGAATTTGAATTAATAAAAAAATATTATTTTTAACTGCTATGAATAATAATAGTAATAAGAAAATTTTTATAAGGAATTTAAGGAATTTTGAATAAAAAGGATGTATTTTTAATTTTCATGTTGGATAATGGAAAGATTTTTTAAATAATTATTTTATAACATTATATAATAATTAAGGAGAATATTCTTGAGAATTATTGGAAATTTTGAAAATTGCATATTAATAAAAATTATTAATAAAAATATATTAGAAATATTCTGGAATGAATACTTTGTATATTGAGAATTAACAATAAAATTAAAAATATTTATATTATGATTTGATTTATCATTGGATCAAATTGCATATAAAGGATTTTAGGAAACCTTATATTTTATGAGAATTATTATAGAATTAATAAAAAAAAGTTTTACTTTTAATTTTTATGTTTATAATAATAGAATTTTTACAGGAGTTATATGTAAGAAATTTTGAAATTTCATAAAGTTTGAAAGTTAAGAAAATCTATTTTTAATTTCTATTTCGATAATAAGAGAATTTTTTCAATATTATTTTGAATTTTAAAATAATTAAGAAGAAGAATATTCTTAAGAAACTAAAGTATATTTGTATTTGAAATTGTAGCTTGATTGATTTTTTTTTCCTATATAAAATTTTATATAGAAAATTTTATCGATTTTTATTAAAAAAATTTTAATACAATATACAAACTGTAATTAAATTAATGGATAAATTTACATGAAGGGAATTTCGATAATTTTCGATAATTTAAAAATTGTAGAAATTTTATTTGAATTTTAAATTATTGGATCATTGTTTTTGAAATTTCTATTCAAAATTTTAATCAGAAAATTCTTGTTTAATTATTATTATATGGATAAAATAATTATTATATGGATAAAATTTTACTAATTTTATCGAGAATTTATAATAATTTCTTAGTTCTATGATATCTCTGTCGATCAGATATCATAGAATTTGATTTCTAAGAGATCAAAAACCAAGCGTTCAAATTCTATAACAAAATTCTCGATGAGTCAATTGTTGGTATCACAATAAATTTCTTCGCATCGAATTTCATATATGTATACGTTTACTCCGCATGAAAGTTCCCCGAGTCGTTCGAATGCATTCATTTCATTCAACACATTCCAATTGTCGCCGCGACCAACATGTTTTCGCGCTGCCGCGTTTTCATAATCGTCAACGACACTCTGATTGCCGACGACAATGCATAATAATATTTAAGTATATAAGTGCGCGCTTACATTTCTTGAATTCTTCTTCTTTTCAATGATTCCTAATAATCGATAGTTCTTGTCCTATTTTTATAACAAATTTAATTAATTTTTTTTTTTCTTTTAAGTAAATTACAATTTTACGAGTTTTAAAGTTCTAAAAATATGGAGTGGATTTCAAATATAAAACTTCAGCTTCGGGTATTTATTACCTTTTGAGAATAATGAAAAACTTTCAACGCCATACATTGAATTCATATAGATGTGACTAATGCAACCTTCTGGAATTTCTTCATCCTTGTTCAATAAATGACTCTATAATGATATCTATAGGATGTTTCATATGAAAAAGTTTCACTTGTTTTCGTGAAAAATTATAATAAATATTGAAATAGATAAATAAATACTTATCATTTTTATACTCTAACTCGATCTAATATTATAAAATTCAATATTCTATTCATGCATGCTTGAAATAAGAATAATTGCCATATACTTAATTTTATAAGTCAAATGTGTTAGTTAGTTTAATTTCTTGAGAATAAATTGTAGATAGGATATCTTGTATGCAAATATTGAGACTGATGTATCATCACATCATCAGTCAATCATTATTATTATAATAAAAATTGTATTAATAATATCTAAATAGATAACACATTCAGTTATGCTTTATATAGATGACAGTTTTAGATCTTAATCCTTCTCTCTCATCATCCTTTCAAATTTCATCTAAGATCGAATATTTTTTGAAACTTATATACAGATATATTTTATTTTAATTGTTTTAATTTTTTTAAGAATTTGATTATTTAATAATTCAATTGAAACTGTCTTAGAAAATATTTAAATTTTTAATCTTAATTAAATGTATAGAGAATATATGTTTATAAAATATTCGTAAAATTTTAATATTGGTATAATTTTGAGTTACATCTGTATTTTTTGACACGAATGAAAATTTTCGACATCGATATTTCGTTAAAAGCCATGCATATATGAAGGAACACCATAAATTCGTACTAACAATACTTATTAATATTTTCTCATACTTGAAACTTTCTCCTCTTTTCTCATTTCCCCTTTACGTCATAAATATGACATTATAAGTATTCTAAGTTTTTATGTCTTCATATAACAACACGTTTGTCTATATATCTAACACGTTTCGTTCAAATAGCACAAAAAGAAACAAAAAGGCATCGGATTGAAAGCCTCTGACTCTTTGTTAGAATTTATCAGTCTGGAAACCTAGTTGAATTCAATTATCTTCACATTCCAACGTTGTATGTATTGTATTATATCTCTATTCTATGCATCCAATAGGATAGTTTTATTAACAGATTCAAATTAATAAATATTTTTTATTCGATATTACTATTATTGTTAAATATTTATCTATTGAATCCACAATTTTGCAAAAATATTTTTAATGTATTTTAATGTAATTTATTGTAATTATTGATATTTAGAATTTGAATTGACATGTATTTTTGGTATATATTTATTCTTATTGACTTCAAAAAGAAATTTTCATAATAATATTATAAAAAATAATGTGTTTTGTTAATTTTAATTTATTTATATATTTATATATATATTAATATATATTTCTTTGAATTGAATTATATTGAATTATACTATTGATTTCAAATCTAAATTCAATGGAATTTCTAATTAATTTTATCTAATTTTAAAATTTATAGACCATTTTTTTAACATATTTACTATATACATTCAAAATTTCAATTATAGAATATATTATAAAACTTGGAAAGGAAATTTTATAAGAAGTGTTTATTATAAAAAATTTTTCATCTTACAACATAAATAATAAATCTTTATATGAAAATAGTTTATTACCAAATTGCATAACTAATAATAGCGAGTATTTATGCAAATTTATATTTTATGAGCATAAGTAAAAAAAATAAAAATTTTTTATCACTTTTTATTATTATTATACAGTATTACGTATTAATATGTTAATATAAAGAAATATATATTAATGTTGTTAAATCATAAAAAATATTATTTCCATGTCAAAGATACGCTAATAATAATTATATTCATATATTTTTGAAAAATTAGTTCTGGAGACCAAAATAAATACAAAAATTAATATAGAAAAATATCGATTGAAAATTCTTTGTCTTTTTTATTGTCTTCTGTTCCCTTTTTCCAATTTTATCCAATTCAATCTTAAATAAATTGTTTATAATTTAACAAATAAGTCTTAATCGACATCAATTTTTGTATTGAATTTTAAAATTAATCCAAAAAATTTCCCATGAATAAATATTTTATATTTCTATTTTACATCAAATATTCAATATTTTTCTTATTAAGAAATTTTTTTTATAAAAAAATTATTAATAATTAAAACAAAGGAATAACGATAAATAATAATGATATTTCAATAAGCGTAATAAAATGTACGTTGTCTAAACTGCTTTCTGTGATCACTTTGTCTCCCTCTGAAATAGAAACATTCTACGAGAGTTTAATTATAGATATAGTACAGTGTACTCGGTGCTTGTGTATATTATAGTTTAAACCTCACACTGTGCACCATCCAAACAAATCATTTTTTGGAAAAGAAGAAAGAATTAGAAATTTGCTTAAAAAAAAGAAATATATACACGTAAAAGTAATTGTAAATATTATTTTTTTTTTTTTATTAAATAATATCGATCAAAATTCATAATACAAATAAAACTAAAAATAAGTTATAAAAAGCAACGAACTATACGAAACGACAAATAAAGATCGAAATAAAGATCGATAAAGTTTTCGATTAAACGTGTTTCGAATTAATTGTTCTGCATATCGTATATTATTAATCGAGTAATTGGGCGATAATGAATGATTACAAATGTCAGGAGTACGCGTATCGCGTGATATCGGTCAAATAATCGCGCGCTTTTGTTGAGAAACGTTCCATCGACGCTGCATATACGGCTGTGTTTCCGGTTTCAAGTCAAGGGAGGGGATTTATCGCTGGAGTACAAAGAAATATTATTATCTTTGAGAATTTTTTTTCTTTTTTTTTGTAATAAACATAGATATGATTTTGAAGAAAAATGTTCATTATTTTAATATTCATATGTTAAATTTAGTTCTATAAAATACTTTTATAATAAAAATAATTGTGATTTTGAGAAAATATTGTTTTGTTATTAAATTTTCATTCTGTTTTAACATAGTGTTAATTTAATTTAAAGAAATTTTCTGGTTTAATAAATGTAGTTGTGATTTTAATGAAAATTATTTATATCAAATTTTAATTTATTGACGAATTTAATTTTATCTCTAACACTTCTTCAAAAGTTATATTTTTGTATTATCTAATACAGAATTCTAATCTATTGAAAAAAATATATTTATCTAACTATAAAATAATAATTTGATATTTAAAAAAAATAAAAATATTAGTATTTACAAGAACAGAAATCAAAATATGTATTCAATTCTTTTTCTCAATATCTCTTACACATTTAAAAAATCCTAATTTATTAAAATTATTTTAATAAATTTTAATTTTAATCTCAAAAATCACATGAATTTTTCTCAATAAGAGGAAAGAGAAAATATTTTACTGATTGAATTCTAAAAAAAATTATAAGTATGAAAATATTTTGAAAAATCAATTTCTTGACCCAACCGTTATATAAAAGTCCAAAACGATTACTTGATGGCTAGAAACCGACTAGTATTTACGATCAATTCCTTGCACTGTAACTCAGAAAGGATAGCGATTCGAGCTCATACTTTGAACTTTATAGCTCGAGCTATCGTAAAAGTTATGGTTTACATCAGTTCTAACGGTGTTTTGTATTTTGTCTGTTGCAGGAGGTCGGGAGCATCATTGGGAAGAAAGGAGAGATCGTCAAAAGGTTCCGTGAAGAGGTAATTAAATCTATTTTTTATTTTTATTAGATTAGAATAAATATTATTTCGCAAAAATCGATAAATTTGTTTTAAAGGAAAGAAAATTTGTTATCCAATCAATAGTCAACTCAAATTGATACATTTATTGTAAAAATAAGCATTCAAAATAAGAATTTTTATAAAATCAAAAATTCGAACATTTTTTTTTACAACATTGTATTCAATTATATTAACAAAGTATTTAAATACTTTTCATATTTAATTTATAATAAAAATTGTCTTAATTATTGATTAACGAATTTTCCAAAATAGTTTTATCTGTATAAATTTTTATATATAAGAATCATTGCTCTTTTTTAAGATTTGGAAAATATTCGTTGAAAATAATATTCCACAAATCAATATAAATTTTTATTATAATAGGTATTATAAAACAATAATTCATATTACTAATCAAAAGTTAATAGAATAGATATTTAATTACAATAACAAAAATAAATTAGGAAAAATTAAATAACAATTTATTATTAAAAGTTCATCTTTTTATTTTTTTAATTAATAATTAATTTTCGACGAATCTTTAATTTAAAAATAAATACTTTCAAATCATTAAAAAAATTTTGAAATTGTCATAATATTAATAACTGATAGAATATTCAAATCAATAATCACGATATCTGAGTGTAACTAGTGAAACATTAATGCGATGTTATCATCTAATATATGCAAAATTATTTTTTGAAATATTGATTTGTTTTTTTATCTTTTTCTTCTATTATCGATTATCATAATATACATACATGAATTAATAATAAATACATATCTTTTTGTATAGTAACACAAATAATAATAATTATTATTATTATTTTTATCATAATTATACAATGAAAAGAGAAATATATTTAAAAGTCTAAAAAGTGTATAATTCTCTTATTTTTTTATAAAGAAAAATATATATATATATATTTTAAATATCTATTTTTCATTCGTTTAAAATATTATATATCATTTGATAAAGGATAATCAAAAATAAATAAAATATGATTTTATATAAAAAGCAAATGGCGCTTATTCTGAAGATTGGGCTGCATATACTCGTTATATGAATTTTTTATACAATAAATAAACATCATGCATAAACTGGGCGACAAACAACTTATGACTCAGCTTAATATTTATGATCTGAACACGTTTTGGACGATATTCAAGATCTATTAGACTTCTCCTTGCGTGTTGATTAATATGCTAACACGTTGATTTGGAATAATAAATGTTTGATGATGATACACATGCCGTACATATAGAAGTTACACATAATTAGATTTCTATGAATTATTTTTTTATTAATTTTTCATATCAATATTTAAACATTTTATATATAGAAATTACACATGACTTAAATTTCTGTGAAATTCTTTTTCTTTATATATATATATATTTATATTTATATTAATAAATTTATAAAATTTCAAAATTTTTTCTCTTTTCTTTTTTTTTTTTTTTTTTTTAGAATTAAAAATAGAATTGCGGAAATATTTTATTTTATTTTATTTTTTAACAAGTATTCCAAGAATTGTAATAGATATCAAGTCGGTTTCAAGAAATATATTTATAGAATGAACATGCTAGTAGATTGACATTTTGTATACTTGTTACGTCATTTTTGCAATGCTAAATCTACTATTCGTGGTACATGAGTTCAATGGATGTGTATTAAATGAACAGGTGTATGATACATTTATGAAAGTTCAAGTCTGAAAATATTCATATATTCAAATTTGGCTTGCCAATGAATTGTGGAACACATTTCTCATTGTTTCTATACTTGATTTAAACTAATGACATATTAGAACATTGTGCAATTTGTACTGTTGTGAAATATTTTATTTTTATAATAACATGTCATAATAAAGTATAATAATAATAATAATAATAAATTATTTCTACGAATAAGTAGAAATTCAACTTCTTTATATATACATATATATATATATAACTTTATAATATTTTTTAAAATTTTTGTCTCTTTTTTTCTTTCAATTTTTCAATTTTGTATACACTATGTATCGTATTACATTCAATATTAGTAACATGATATTGTTGACTGAGCCGAGTAAAAGCATTTAATGGCAGAACTTACGTCAGCAAATTTAAAATAAAAAATAACATAAAGTATAATAATAGTATCTTTTTAAAATTATAATGGTATCTGTGCTAATCTAATTCAAACAATTCTATTTCCCATAAAATCATTTGAAAAATTTTGACTTTATTTTACTATCTATCTAATTTTACTTTTTATCATTAAATTTAATAAATATCTAGTGCATAATGAAAAATAAATAAATGTTGTATTATAGATTATTGAAATAAATCTGTTACCTTTTTGAAATAATTGAACAAAATATTTTAGAGAATTATATGATCTTTATATCATGATTGAATTAATGAAGTTGTAAGTAGAGAATTTTTATGATTTTAAAAGAATTTAAAGATTTGATTATTGAGAATTAGTGGAAAAAAATTCATATTTTTAATTTTTGTAAGAAATTTTGCAATAAAATTGTGATTTTTACCATTAAAAAGAGTTTTACATACAGAATTTTTATTTTTAGAAAATTTAATTTCTAAAGATTTTCAAAAATTAACGAAAAAATTTTTATTTATTTTTAGTTTCTGTGTATTACAATAAATTGTAAAGATAAGTTTAATAAATTTTTATTATAATCTTCGAAGATTATTAAAAATTGATTTTTTTTTAAATTTTTTATGCTAAAAATTATGAAAATTAACTTTTAAAAATTATTAAAAAACTCTTGTCGATTATTTTTATCTTAAAATATTAAAAAATAAATATTAGCAGCGTATAATATCCTACGCATAGATAGAAAGTGCAAATTCCTTTCGTGATCGATAAATCTCGAATAATCTACATTGAGTGACCAAACATCTAAAGTCCATGAATCACCAAGCTCATTCCACCGATAAGTTCAACGGAAACATTTATCATCGGTCACTTTCTGTTTCGAAGTTCGCAGGATATCTGACTTTTAGTTATCTGGAAACTAAGGTCATCCTTTCTACTCCGGTTTTGATATATGCATCCAAAAACTGCACACCGGGCAAGTTTGCTTCAGTGGCAATTAGTTCTTGTCGGGAATTCGACGGCTCAATTTGTTATGTGTTGTAGGAAGAAACTCTTACCGAAATTTCGTTTCTTCACCGTATTTATTACTGTCGTGTGTATTTAAGCATTCTTGTAATTTATTTAAGAAAAACTGTAATTTCAATGATAAATATATAATGATCTTCTTTTTAGCCTAATATTTTTTATTTTTATTTTTATTTAAAAATGTACGTATATTTTTCATAAATGTGTTAAATTAAAATAAATTAAAAGTAATAATGGAATTCAAATAATAATTTTTTTTATTATTATTAAAATATGAGAAGATCTGATTATAAGTTCTTCTAATTGTGCACATTGTATTCAAAATTGGTTGTCGTTTCTTTAATTTATTTTTTTCAAATATTTATTTTTTGTACATAATGCTGCAAAAAAATTTTATATGAAACATGAATGTATATAGAATATATCATTTAATAATTTAATTGTATTTAAATGATAATTTTCCTGATTAATCTTGAGAATTTTTTCAAGATCATTGGATAATATAACAATTTTCTTTTTTAATATTTGTACAATTTTTGAATAGTTCAAGACAAAAAGATCACAGAAAATAAGATCAAATAAGTCGCCATTACATATTGAGAATAAAAAATTTCCAAATAAATGAAGACCATCATTTTGATTTTCAAAAGCAAAAAATTATACAGCATTATGTAATATTCTCATATTACAGAGATATAAATATTCTCATATTACAAAAAATATTCTAAAACATGTCTCTTTCATTCAAATTTTTTACCATGTTCTGTATCTTTTTAATCTCTGAATTATTGTATATTAAATTTTTCAATAATTTTTTTTTTATGTTTGTATCTATCCTTGTAAAAAAAAAAAAAAAAACTTGATTTTGCAATGTATGAGTGCACAAAGTTCAATTGAGCGTGACACATACCGTGATGAAACGTGTTAAGGATCGGTTTTCACACTTCATTGATATCATATACATCGTTTATTGGCCATAAAATTTTTAAAAATTCAATAAAGGTATTCGATTATACATTATTACCGTCCCAGAAAGGAATCTCTAAAATTATACGATTAAAAATATATAATGGATATTACACTCCATTAAAATTTATTTAAAATTATATTATTTTTTTTTTATGAATTAAAATTTATATTATATATATATATACATAATAATTGATTAAGGAAAATATTCAAATCGTAATTTTAATTTATAAGAATTTATATTTTAAAATATTTTGAATAATTTCTTTTTAATATAAAATTTACTTCATGTTCAATTAAAATAAAAAATAATTTTTAATTATTAAAAATTTTTAGTTTCTTTGTTAATCTTTTGATTGTACATTTTTAAATTCCTCTCTCACTTTTATAAATATTTTTTTTTTTTTTTTTTTTTTTTTTTTTTTACGAGCAAAGTATAATAGTAAAAGTAATCCAAGCATGTCTAATTTGCTAACCAACAGAACGAATTGATCAGGTGGTACAACGTTAGGGTGGTATAACAAAGGGATTTTAAAATAGCTTTCAACGACCTACATTCATAGGTTGTTGTATATTCGCTTAAAGAGCTTTTGTTATATGATAAATAAAAAAATATTTATTTATCGTTTCATTTTAATAAAGAAAAAAAAAATCGAGAAACGAAAACGTAAAGAAGATATTAAGTGATAAATAATCGTTTAATTTACGTGGTCCAATGACCAAGTGACTTTTGGCTTCCATCAATTTAGCGACGATTACGAAAATTGAATTAAAATTTTTAGATAAAATTTGAGGTAAATAATTGAATTGCTTTTAACGTAATCAAATTACGAAAATAAAATATATTATTAAATAGACTTAAATGATTGGATTACTTTGATTAATAATAATTAATCAAAGTAATAAATAAAAATTAATTAATAACTTTTCACTGGTACTTTTATTGGTTATGGGTCATTTTCGATTCATTTTTATCCTTGTAAAATGTCCATATTTTGAAAATTAAACAATGTAAAAATATTTTAAAAGATTTATTTGTTTTGTTTTATCAATATACGAGTAATTTTTGATCCAATATTCTATGAATATTCAAAAAATATTCTTATTTTTGGAAATTAAAATTCTACTAAAATCGCTTTAAATTATCCAAAATATTCTAAATATTATTTCAAATTTAAAATATTCTCCTGGATATATAGAATAATATTTTAAACGGAACAATAGAATTTAATCGATCATTTCCAGTTCGCATTCTGGAAAAGACCCACGTGTTTCATTCAGCTTCTTCGCGGGTAGCGTGATACATTTCGAACAATGACACAGTATTCAGTAATTTAATTCAACATCCATTGTCCCCGTAATCAACTAAGAACGTTGAGAGAAGAGAAAGAGAATCAACCTCTCTGTCAATTATTGAAAAATATGACAAACCTGATCGTCGCAATTGTTATCATTCAGAATAATGACGTTGTATCGGTATGGATAAATTATAAATAATGTATGTGCTCGGTGGAAAAAGTGAACAGAGTAGTTTGAAATTACAAATACGACGAATTTATTTTACTTACTTAATTCGAATTCGATGTAATAAATGGATGAAATTTAATTGAAAGAATTAAACGATATGTCGAGATACGATTTTATAAATATAAGAGGATTAACTAATGTAAAAAAATGCTCTAAATAAATTATTTATATTAATTATATTGATTGAGCCCTTTAATATTATGATGATAATTAATCAAATTAATTAATAATAATATTTTGTAAAAATATACGGAATTAATATTGTAATAGTTCGTGTCACATGGCGCTAGTTGTATGTTCTAAGTAGATACTGTACCTTTTAACACTATGACTTTCACTAATTAACAAACTATATTTTTATCGTGTTTCTAGAAACATATAAGTAAGTTAAATATTTAAGTGAAAAAGGAGAGAATATAAATGTTTTAGAAATAATAATAATAATGAAAATAAAAATAATAAATAATAATATTAGATTCAATATTGTAATGATAGTATTAATATAAAAGTATTCAATTATAAATATAGAAATTTTTAAATATTTGATATTAATTATCGATACCAATTCTTTTCCATTTTTTAATATTGATCGATTGATATTTTTTTCTTTTTGAAAATCTCACAAGTCAGGTTTTTCAGCAGAATATTTATCACGAATAAATTAAATTATTTATTTACAATTCAAGTATGTATGATAAGTGATTTATATATGTATGTATATGTAATCTTAATTTACTGATATATAAATTTGATATCGATACTTATGAGAATATCAAATAAATATTATGGTTTATGATTTCGTATCAAATTTAAATTCATCAATATGTTTGAATAAACATCAAAGAGGTATTCTTTCTTCAATTTCTTTTGATATTAAAGAAATCATTTGTAGTATTAATCGTTTATGTAGAATTTTTGTGTAAATAAACATATTTATCTATTTCGATTATTTTTATATTTCAATATTCACAATATAATTTAATATTTTTCCTACGAATAAAATTTTTAAAGAATGTAAATAAAAAAAGTTTACGAACAAATTGTTAATGATAAATTTCAAAAAACAAAAAGTCAATTCGAATTTTCCATTATTATGTTTTACATACTTCATATTCTTGCTAGATTACTGATTTTTATGCAAATTTAAATTTTTATAAACACAATTATCAAATTTGTTTTACTCTTATGTTGCATGTGGATATTTTATGTACATTTTTGTACATTTAAATTTTCCATAGGTGCATAAATTTCCACAATGTACTTATTAATACAAAATAAAATTATATTTTACAAGAGAAGTAGCATAAGCGAATTTAAATTTGATTCTATTGGATTATTCGAAAACATAATACTACATTAAATTTACTGTTCTGTTTTCATTAATTTAAATATATTACAACTATTTGTCAACCAAAATTTCTATTCGTCGCATTACAATTTTACAAAAATATTATGCGATCTCATATTAAGTACTTATTCGATTCTTGATCCTGACTATAATTATAATTAAACAATCTGTACAACATTTTCATTATTTTAAATAACTTACGATCTCTTTAACAATAAAATAAAAACTAAAATAACAAATCGTCGAATAAATCCTCTCCACCGAAATTAATATTAATTCCCTATTTATTCTCTGCACAGTCTGGCGCGAAGATCAACATCTCCGACGGTTCGTGCCCGGAACGAATAGTGACGGTGACCGGGCCGACGAACTCGATCTTCAAAGCGTTCACCCTGATCTGCAAAAAGTTCGAGGAATGGTGTTCCCAGTTCCACGACATCCAGGGGAGCGGTGGCGTGCCCAGGCCGCCCATCACCCTCAGGCTGATCGTGCCCGCGTCCCAGTGCGGCTCCCTGATCGGCAAGGGTGGTTCCAAGATCAAGGAGATCCGCGAGGTGACCGGCGCCTCGATCCAGGTCGCCTCCGACATGCTGCCTAACTCGACGGAGCGTGCGGTCACCATATCGGGCACCAGCGAGGCCATCACGCAGTGCATATATCACATCTGCTGTGTTATGCTAGAGGTGCGTAAATAGGTGTTCCCGGGTTCACGAGTTCTCGAGCCGGTCAGGGTCGTTGCTTCAACTTCATTATTTGAATTGTTGTTTGAATTCTCGAAACGAGGAAACGGAGTGTCTCCAGTGATTTATTGAGCGTTGTCTTGAAAGTTTTTCTCGTTACTTGTCTGCGAGATTTTTTTGTTAGGTTAGGTTAGGTTAGGTTAGGTAGTGGACAAATTTGTTTTATATAATACCGTTAATTCGTTTCGTGTTGTCAAATTTTATTAAATATTAAAAATAAGAGAAAATAGGATGGAAATATATAGTGTTGTGTAAGGATTGTTATTATGTTCTTTTTTTGTTAACTATTGGAAAATGTTAATTATCAGAAAAGTTAAGTTTGGAAGTCTTCTTCGATTAATATAAGAGCATATTTATCTCTTTTTCTGTATTTGCAGTATTTTTGAAAAAAATGAGGGTAATTTTTAATTTTTTAAAAGGAATATCATATATATATATTTTTTATATATATTGTATGAAAGCATTGCTAAAATGATTTCATTTATTATGATTTTTCAAAATCCTAAAAAATCAAAAATGAATATTTTGTAAATATGTTTATGAGTATTTCTTTTTGACTAATGACTTATTTTTATTATCATTCATTATCATGATATTTATTTTTTAACATCTGAATATTTATTTTTGTATTTACATTTATATATTTGCATTTTCTTTTATTAAAGAGCTATGCATTGCTTGAAAAAATGATTAAACTTGATAAGATAATACTAAAATATTTTGTAAAACTAGGAAAACTAGGAATTCTTATTATTTATATTATTCATAGTGTTTACTTCTAGTTTTCCTAAACTAGAACTTCTAGTTTAGGAAAACTAGAAGTAAACACTATGAATAATATAAATAATAATAAAAAATAAATTATATCGATTTCGGTGAAATAAAAAAAAATATTAGTAAACATATATGATATTCCTTATAGATTTTAAAAAATCACTATTTATCGTATGGATGAAATGATCTTATCATATGCTTTTGTATGACATATAAAAATATACAATATTCTATTTAAAAAATTAATAGTCATCTTTATTTCTTGAAAAATATTGCAAATTAAAAAAAATAAATACATTATTATGTTAATTGAATGAGACTATAAAACTTTTTACTTTTTCATTTGTTTTTTTTATATTTATTTTTATTTATATTTATATTTTATATTTATTATTTATAAAAAAAAAAGCTAATTAATAATAGCATTTTAACATATGATTTCAGAATGCACTCTCTAGTTTATTTTCTATTGATATTAAAAAATTTAATTCAATAAAAAAAAATTGAAATCATAATTTACAAAAAAAAAAAAAAATACAAAAAAAGAAGTGGAACTTTTAAGACAGTTTAATAAATACACTTGATATGATAAATATGTTAATAATATAAACAAGAATGTATAGAGTTTCTAACAAGAAATTAAATAAATTTAAGTAAATTAGATTGTAATTTAAATTGAAAAAACATAAACAGCTTTCTCTAAGCTAAAACAGGAAATGGTGAGGTAACTAAGATGGAAAGATTATCCTTTCTTGACCCTAATTGGTAGAAATTCGTGAACTCTATTATAGTTTATACGCTTAGCGATGTCACCCTGCTGAACTGTATAGATTGTTATTGAGGCAAGTTAACTTGATGTTATCCTTATAAATAAGAATATAATATAAATATATTAATTTATATTGAATATAAATTCTACTATTTCAATTTTATATAATTATATTATGATAAAAGATATATTATAATTTAATAAAAATTAAATATATAATTGAGGAATTTTATGAAAAATAAATTTAGTATATTGTATCTAAAATTTTAACAGAATGAATAAAATAATAATTACAATAAAAAAAATTCTATGTATGAGACATATAATATTCATTAATAATTTATCAAGAAAAAATTTCATAAAACTCGTCAGTAATAGATGTAGATTTAAAATGTTGATCACAGAAATAACAAGTTAACTTGACTTTCTCTTTTATCGAATTAAAATAGATTCTACGAGTTTTCATATTTAATTCTTATGACATAAAAATTAATATTCGATAAAATATCATAAAAAGATAGCACTATAAAATTAATAAAAATTTAATAATATTTAAGTAATACTATTTCATTTTTAGATATATAAATATGCAATTTTTTGTTAGATAAAATAATTATTCAGCAAATATCATAAATATTACATTTACATCATATGCAAAAACTCGTAGTCTCGTACGTTAATATAACAAAAAATTATATTACATAACTAAATCTCCTTATGAGAATTTTTATTAATTTTAAAATTTCAAAATATTTATTTATTTCATTTTTCTAGGTAGATTTAAGTTATTGATAAGTCATATTTATTGTTGATATTGTTTGAAGATCATAAACAAAAAAGCTTCTTTTTTTTTTTTCAAAAAGATAGTCTTATAGTATATTCTATCTTCAAATATTATGAACAATATGTGAAAATTTCGAAGATCATATTAAAACAATATATAATATTTGGATAAGAAATTTTATACTTGTCAATGTTATATTTTAAATATATAATATAATAATTTTTAACACATGATATCATAAAATGAAATTAACTATTCAAATATTATATCCTTTTATAAACATTTAATTGACGGGAATTACAATAATATTATGTATAAGAAATATTATTATTATTATAAATTAAAAAATCACAATGAAAATATAATGTTCACAATCATAATGAATGTATATGAGAAAATATGTCGTGCATACTTCTCTTCAACTCGCATCTGAAACAATATTTAAATTATCTATAGATATACTCTGCTCCAAATATTTTCCCATCAGTTAAATATCAACCAAATGTAGGATGATTCATGAATTCTTGTCTGGTTTACGCTCAAAATTCATACTACAACAATCTTTGAATAATATTAAAATTCTATACAGAATTAAATGACTCATAAAGTATAACATGTTAAAACTTTACCATAATAAATACGTAACGTAATTAATCAAACACAATCAGGCAAGTACTTATTCAATCATCGAGCAGGGTGACGTTTCCATATAGATCATAATTAGACAGCGGATATTTATGCTAAATTTTTTTTATTTTCTTAAATTATTAGAGATGTGCAAAATAATCCTATGATTAAAATTCAAATTTTAGGAAAATTTGAACAAAATTTCGATTTTAAAAACTGACTCGAGATACAAGGACGAATGGCAATTTCATTTCGGATCGATTCGGAAATATTCGGATATGATCGGTATCCGATTATTCTCGAACTGACCCGAAGTTTCACGAATCGAATACGAAATCCCAAGCAAGTATAAACGTATCGTAATAATACTGTTCGAATTTTCCTAATTTATTTGAATTTCATAATCTCGCATTATCGCACACCTCTAGTAAATAAATTTTGTTCTTTTATACAGAAAATTGGTCTGGAAATTGGTGACATAACAAAAAGAAAGCAAAAATTCTAAATGCAAAAATAAATCTAAAATAACATTTTCGACAAATCAAATTTGAAAATTCATGTTATGTTATATATTATATATTATATTGTTTATTTTGTTATTATGCTTCTATATTTTCTTTATTTTATCTTCACTTTAAATATTATTACATTCTAACAAAAATTATCCCTATATTCTAACAAAAATTCATTTATATTTGAAAAATTTTCAAATTTTATTTTCTCGATATTTTTCAAGTGAGAAAAAAAAACTTTATTCGCAATTTACTTTTGCACCTAGAATCATCTTTTCTCCAATTATATCACCAATTACACCAGATACGTGTCCTGTATATTTTACGCTCCCCTCCCCCACGCTCAAATTTCGCCAAACACGCGTAAACATCCGCTACGTTCTACGTTCAACCGGCTCCACCCCCGAGAAACAACAACAACAGACTCGGGAGGAATCCCTCGCGTGGATCCCTCCTCAGCCTTTCAGCCTTTTCAGTAATGGGCCCGGATCGGTGTATTCGCACTCGTGCGTGTCTTGTTTTCTGTTTCAGTCCCCTCCCAAAGGTGCCACGATCCCTTATCGCCCCAAACCCCAAGTTGGTGGGCCAGTGATCCTGGCTGGTGGGCAAGCCTACACCATCCAGGGTAATTACGCGGTGCCCGCCCACTCGGACGTAAGTACAGTATTGCCATTGCCCGCGCCCGCTGCCGGGCCCACCCCGCCCTCGCTGAACACCCAAACTTTGACGACTTCGCCCTTCGCGGCCCACCCCTCATCCTCGGCCTTCGCCGCTTCTCACGGGCATCCGCTCCTATCCACGGCCCACCTTACAACACCCCATCATCCCCTCCACCCGAGCCCCTTACACGCCAGCGTGGCAGGCCTCGCCGACCCCCTGCTGAAGAGTGGACACTTGCAGGCAGCCCTCCCGCCCGCACACCTCGTGGCAGACGCCGTAAGTCTTTTGTTTTTCGTGATCCACCCCTCCTCCCGTTACCCTCAACAACAGAACCACCACCACCACCACCACCACCACCACCCACCCCCACCCCCAAGCCAAGAGATACTACCACCAGACCCTTCTGAAAAAAAAAAGATAAAGATAAAGATAAATACCGGTACACACACGTATTCGTTCGAATTGATTGATTTTTATAATGCGCATACACGTACACACGTATATATATATTTTATTACACGTATTATACACGTTGTACGGAGCAGCGCGAGCGGACCCGTTATTTCAATTATATACGTTTGTATATACATCCTTTTTATAACCTGTATATCCCCGATGCTCCCTAATCGGTCTCTTCAATATCGATAGATATTTGCATAGATATTTGAAGATTTTTTTTTTAAATCGCTCTTTTTTTATATGTATTTATATATATATATATATCGTCTATGTTTCTGAGTATTATTATTATCTTGGACCCGTTTTCGGATTAAATGCGCGACAACCGTTGACCGCGGTAATTGGTGGAAATGTTTCGTGAAGCATTGGACGCGACAGAGGGAGCTGGCGCGTTTTTGGACGGCGGTGAGAGTGGATAGGATGATTGAAGGAAATTTTCTAGGTTAAAATTTTTCAGCATTTTTCGATTTGTGGATGAAAACTGAAATTTTCATACTAAGAAATATAATTCTCGATTTATTAATAAGCACTTGGTGCACACGAGCACACGATTTTCTAATTAAGTAAGGGAATTAATTGAATTTAATATATTATTTTGATAAGTAAAAATTACTAGATAGGATATTTTAATTTGGAAAGGTAAAATAATTTTTGTTCAATTTTTTGATAGCGGATTTTTAATAAAAAATGTATTATTTTTCTTATTTTTTTTTTTATTTCTAAAAATAATTATAAAATTAGATTAAATCTTAATTCCATCATATGAAATACTATGGAAAATTTCTAAACATTTTTTAAATATGATCATTATGAGAAAAGTTGCTTTTGAGTTTCTTAAATTTTGATATTTTTTTTTATTTAGATATTTATAAATAATTTTGTCATAATTTTTTTCGAAAGAAAAAATTCAAAATTTTTCGACTTATAAATTTAAGTTCTTTTTCCAGTTTTAGGTTTTATATTAAAAACAAAATGAAATATCATATTTATTTAAGGAACTTTTTATTATCTTATCATAATTTAAAATAGAAAAAAAAATTACGAATTATCTAGATATTTCTTACAATTTAAACATTAAAAGTTCTTAAACCATTAAATACAATTCATAAAAGGAAAGAAACAATGATATTTCAGTGATATTAATATAAGATTTCTTTTAATAATTCGAGAATAATTATTTTTAAACGATTAAAGTTGCAATTTAAGGAAACAGTCATTAACATTAATGATTCATTCTTTCAATACAATCGAATATTGCATTAAAAAAAAATAAATTTATATCATCGATAAAGTTAAAATTACGTTCATTTTTGATTTTATTTAATATCGATTTCATATAAAATTTATTTTAGAATTTCAACAATCTTATCAAAAAAATAATATATAACTTAAAATAAGAAATTTAAAACTTTCAAAAAAAAAAAAAACAAATTATACACAAATAAAATTTCAATATTCTTCTACCAAAGTTTATTTTCTTAACAAAGAAGGAATTCTTATCAGATCGTATTTCTTATTATCGCACTGTTTGATCAAGATCAAAAAGAATCTTAATTATAATAAATGTTCAAATTCTTTCTTTATCTTTTTTAAATTTAATTTTCTAAAGAATTCTTATCATATATATTACATACATCGTTTATTATTATTATATTACCATATCATACCAGATCATCAACAGATATTTTTTTTTTTTTAACAATTTTTAAAATGAATCAAGTTTTATATTATTATAACGACAAAGACTTAAATTACGTTTAACGATCTCGAAATTTTTTTAAACGAATGAAAAAATTCTTATTATATCACATTAATTTCTTATCTTTATTCTATTATTAACAAAAAAATTAATGATTTTAAAATTATTTAAACAAAAAAAAAATTCTTATTTCGTTTCTTACTATTATAAAAAAAAAAAACTATACTAGATTAAACTTAACTATTTTGAGATTTTTTTTTTTTTTTGTTTAAATACGAGCCAGCTCTACGGTTCAATGTGCGTGCAATGCTTCATGGACGACGGAGAAACAGCCAACTCGGAAACAGTCAATAGTACGCGGTTCGCTCGGTTACCATCCAACCATTCGATATCCAATTTTCACCAAATGCCGTAGAATGTTTGCCCACGTGTACCGGAATGCTCCACTGTTGTATAGGCCACCTGGTCCCCATCCTGGAAAAGCCCACAAGTCCACATACTCCGATCCACATGCATCGCCACCCTGAAACACACCTTGGCTTTCTGCTCGACTCTCTCTCTCTCTCTCTCCCCCCCGCCCCCCTGTGTGCAGCTTCGAATCAATTTTCCTTCCAAAATGAAATTCAAGCTTGTCTTCTTCTCTTTATCGAACTCCAGAACAGAAGGAAAGATTAAAATATTTCGTTTGAAAGAAGAAAGTGTAGCAAGAATTTGTGGAATGGGGAGAAAAGGAGAAAATGTTGTTACAATTATAGTAATTGAGAATGGGAATAAGAAAGATAAATGAGATGCATGAATTGTTTTTGAATTTTTTCAGTTAGTTGGATCGTTAATTTTAAGGAAACGAAGTTCATAAATAATTTTTATAATAGTTTGTAATCTTGTTCATCTTGTTCGTAATATTTTTCTTTGCATTTTACGAATTATTTTTACAAATTAATAAATATAATTTGTTGTAGAACGAGTGATACAGAATGATGATTCTGATAAAAATACGATCGAAAGTGAAAAATAATATTTTATCGTTTGAGATGAAATTTTTCAAGAGAATCAAACTTGAAAACTTATCAAATATAAGTTCTTGAGTAAATAAGGATGGCACATCCGCGCAGGGAATGGTTCTACGAGCAAAAATAAATCGAAAATATAGAATAAATTCGTTTTATTAAAATAAACATAAATTTTATTTAGTATACTTTGTATCAAAATTTTTCCTCTTTCGCGACGAATTTCTAATCGATATTATACATTATTCCTATAATAAAAAAGACAAATTCAAATATGGGAATTTTTTTTAAATTTCTGACAAAAATATTTCGTTATTTCTTTATTTGAAATTGAAATTCAATTTATTAGTTATAATGATTCGTATTATTATTAAAAAATTATTTAGAGATACTACTTTAAAGGATCTAGAGATCGAAACTAATACAAAAATTAATTTTAAAAATGTCGTGTTCGAGCCTTATTTATTAAGTTGTGAGCAATTAAAAGTTCGCATCAGAGAAGGAAAGAAAGATCGCTCCATCTTCGTCGCACTAGCTTTATTTTCGTTCCACATTATCTAATGCAAACTTAAATTATTTACAACTTAAATAAATAAGTCTCTGAGACTGACATTTTTATGTCTGTTTTGACTTTTACAATCGATTCTTCGATATTATCACGGATACATTTATATTTATTTATTTATTTTATTTTTATTTTTTGTTACAAGTTATTGGATCGATTGTTTTTCGATATATTAATTAATGTTTTTTAATAGAAACATAAATTTTCTTTATTTGGTAAATATAATTTCTTGCGCGATAAACAATAAATTAAACAATGGCGAAATTTAATATCGCGAAACTATTCAGACATAATGGTTTACTCGCCATAATGAGTTATTGTATTCAGTTGATTTTATTGCTAGTGTACAATGTTATGTTATGGACGTGTATATACATGTAAAATCGTAGAAATAAAATCGTATATAACTTGTTCATTGTTCTAATATTTTTTGCGACGTCCATTTATTTTTTCGCCATGCTATTTATCATATCGTTTATTGCATAAAAGATTATGTGCATTAAATAAAATGAAATTTATTATTTCTATTGACAAATGTTTCGATATATTAAAACACAATTAAATATATAATGTAAAAGGTATCCAAATATTGATACAAATCATTGTAAATTTTTTTCTATTATCAAAAATTAAAAAACAATCAAAGAATTTTGAAAAAATTGAAATCAAAAAATAAAATTACTCGATTCCAATAATTCTTGAAAATAGTTTCAATAATTTCAAACTTGTTTTAAAAATTTCTAAATTTGTATTTTTTTATAATTTATCATCAAACTTTTTATCGAAGTTGAATTGAAAAATAAGATTAGATCTTGTAGTCACTCTTTTAGAAAAATGATAGAAATTAAAAAAATAAATAATATTTCTTTGTTCTGGAATAGATGAAAGAATGTCGAACATGATTGAAAAATGTTGATAAAAAACTCGAAGCTGCACCTCACGCCACTGTGTTTTCTCCCAATCGCGTGACTTCACGAGAAACCGTCTCTCTAATTTCCACTTCTCTTGTCTATCAAAATCTTTTATTTCAAAAATTTTTTTTATCGATCGATTTATCGAAAATCTATCTACAGATATAAGTGTGTGAATCCATTTGAGAATATATTCTCACGAATCACTTTCGAGAATATTTTTTTTATTCCACGTATATCGTGTTAACAACTTTCACTCTCAACGCAGTGTCTAACTAACTGAATAATAAGTATAGATAACTCTTTGGAGCAATTCTTGAAAATTTTTAAGCACGGATATATTTAAGTATAAAACTCTTAAGGATACTTATTTACGATAGTAATTTTTCATATGTTGCATTGAGAGTGATTGTCATTGAATTCTCAATGCATATACGTTCACTAAAATATTCACAAGAGTTTTATTCTCACTGAGTATTCTTAGGATGCAAATGCATTTGAAACTCTCTCAAGAGTGGATAATTGTGTTGAGAATGAAAATCATTTATTGGACAGTTATTAACAATATATGTATTCATTTGAGAAAAATATTTGCGAAAGCAATTCTAGAGAATTTTATTTTTAAATGTATTCACGTTTTTTTCACACATTAATACAAGTATCGTCGATGGAATACTGATAAATAATACAAGATGAATATTTTCTTGAAACATCTCTTTTATATATTAGAAGCTAAAACAAATGCAAAACAAAAGTTGGTATAAAAAGAAAACATTGATTAAGACTTTATTTATTAAGTGATGAGCAATTCAAGTTTGTTAGATGAAGTAATATGGCAACAGAATGAGACTTTATCTAACATAAAATTAAATTGCTTATAAATAAATAAGCTCAACAAATAACTCAATAAGACAAATACCAATTACCTTAAAAACTCTTACTGAATTTGCAAAGTTACTCATAAAATTGATTATAAATCTACATTGATAATAAAAAATTGGCAACTAAATGAATAAAAAGGGACATATATTCAACAGTAAACACCACAATACATATTACACTTTCACTTTTCTATATATACTATTTTTACTCTTTACTCGCCAATTTTCATTATAAATAATATAAATGTACTGCTTAATTTCACAAATAATAACTGCATATATCAGTATCCATCGTACAATATATGGACTATACTTGTATTGTAGAAAACGCGTTGCCCTCAAATAAATATTCTATACTTGAAGAATCGGCGATAAAAAATTTAAGAGATCGTTGCTCGTCGAAGTATCGCGCCGGTTATGTGCTTTTGCTTTCTATGTGATCCGCACGTGTCTGTTACGTGTATCGGCCGTTCTATGGATTATTTATTTTCTTATTCTTCGTTCGTTTCATTTGTTTTCTCCGTTCCGTTTTTTTCTCTCTCTCTGTCTCTCTCTCTCTCTCTTGACAAATATCTCTCACCGATGCTTCTCTTACTACGTTTATTCTCTTATTACGTCCTATTCCATGGTCTCGGTGTGTGTCTCTCTCTCTCACTCTCTTGACTCTTTCTCTCTCTTTCTCTCTCTCTCCCCCCTTTTTTTTCTTGTGCTTGCGATTGATAGTGGGTTGATGTCGCCTTTGTTAAACCGCTTGCCGTCCTTCACGGTTGCACAGAGAGAATTTTATTTTTCTCGTTGCATGCCGACATGAGGTGATAATACACGTCCGTACGGTGCGCGCGATAAATAATCATTATATATTCAACGATTATATACTCGCGTATATTGTAGGTGAAAAAAAATTACGAAATTCACTTGTTGCTGTTTCGATTGATATTTTGATATCGAATTTATTTTTTTTTCTTTTTTTCTTTTGTATAGTGAAAAATATAGAATTATGTTTTTTATTATTGATCGATGATGCGTTTGAGGACCACACAATTTTGATTACTTTTGGTGGAAAATTTGAAATCATTTTTTTTCTTCTCATGTTTTCTAATTTTCAAAAAAAAAAAATTTTAAGGAAATGAAATTTCTATCTTCTATTTTTTAAATTCTTAGAATTTAATTCTAATGGAATTTTAGATTTTTAATTGGTAATTTATATTCTTGATATACTTGTTCATGCATTGTTAATCTTTCAATTATTATTAGTGAAAAATTTTATTAAATTATCAAGAAGTGTTATATATTATTTTATTAAATTATCAAGAAGTAATTATAAGTTTTTTTTTTAAATATATAGAAAATTTAAAGTAGGCAAAATGAATCTAAGTACATAAAATATTTAGAGCAAAATATTTATTCAAATTTTATTTCTTTATTTGAATTTATAAAAATATGAATTTGCATAGACATCCATATCATTAGTATGAGTCAGGTTGTTCGTAAATAAATTAAACTTTGAAATTTTATAATGGGAGAAAATTTTTTTTATTTATTAAAATATTAAATTAAATTTTTTTTTTGCAATTGCAATTAAATCTTTACAAAAATTTGTTTCTAAAATAGTTAAAAATTTAAATTTTTCGAATTTAATTTTTATTAAATTAAAACTTAATTTAACTAATGAAAGATCTTAAAAATATTCATCAAAATTGTACGTTTTTCATATTCATCAAAATTTTAATTTCCTATTCAATTTTTGATAGTATAGAAAAATATCTAGATAGAAAAAAATTATTTTTCTGTGAAAAACTGTAAAAAATATTTTTTTCTGTCAAATTCTATGAAAAAAAAATAAACAAGTAAAAAGAAAAATATAAAAAAGCTATTTGTAATCAGATATATTGCAAATATTTCCTGAAACAGAAAATGTGAAAAATACGATTTATTACAACTTTTTAAATTTATATTTTTATTAATATCAAGAGATTTTTTATTATATTTATTTTCTATTTGACACATTTAAATTTTACAAAAAAGTATATTCATATCAATTAATTCATTCGTAACTTCTCATTCGAAAAGTTATTCAATGAAAATATTTCTTTAACTTTAGATAAGAATATTTTTCATGATATAAAATTTCGCAAAAACATTATTAATTAATTCACTTATACTATATATGTAATAATTAAAAATTTTCAATTAATAAAATGACACGATAATTATATCATATATTTCGAAAGAAAATACATTAAAAAAAACTATTAAAAAAAATTTAAATATGAAAGATACACAAATTAAAGCAGCTGTACAAAGAAAAAAAAAATAAAGTAGATAAAAGCAATATATTTAACTTATCGTATACTTTCACAAAATGTCATTCCATAACATTTAAAGGTAAATCAATCTATTTCTGACGAACAAACGAAAACAACCTGTCTCTCGACTATCATAAATTTTATCTGTAGAACAAGGTGTGGTCTCAAACTCATGATCGGTATGATAATTTTCACAGTTGAACTGTTTTCCCCTTTGTGCCATAGCAAAATCGCCATTACCGCGAGTATTATGCAAATCGTCGTCACGGAGCGTCAAGTGGTCGATCGAAACCAGTTTATCGAGCTTGAAGTTTAACGACTCTACTTCAACCGTTTGACCAGTTTCAAAGCTTCGAGCTCTAACTATTCGAATCGAGCTTAAATCATTCGATAAATATCAAAACTTGATCTTCCTTACGAGAATCGCTCATTATTTTAAACGAAATTATTTATTTATTTCAAAACCGAAAGCAATAAGAATCAAGAATGAAAGTAATAATAAGAATAAAATAATTTCAAAAATTACTTATCGCGCGTTCCGTCGACACAGATCGTGAATACAGTATTTATTCGTTACATGCTCGAAAATCATCCCCACCACTAGAAAGAAATCTAAATGTACTTAAATCCAATAAAGTAATTTCACGCTATATGTCGTAAATTTCTTTAAATGCTTGAACTTTTTTAATCCCTCTTTGTTATTCATTAGATATCATTTTTTTACGATTGAAATTATCGCAAAAAATTATGAATCTAAAGGATGGTATATAAAATAATTCTCCTAGAGGCGAGAAGCGAAACTAAAAGAAAAGAGAAAGCCATCTATGGCTATCTTTACGTGCCAAGTTGGTGGTGCGCCCTGTAGGCATGTTTAATCATTAACAGTGACATGCTTTGTTAAAGTTTAGCGTGGTTTTATCACCGTTCGTTCGCCGTTAATATCATTGAAATTCTAGTGTTTTGTTTCGTCTTCAGTTTCAATCTACAAAATTATATATAACCATCCTTTAGTTCCATCGATCGAAAAATAAATCAAGGTTAGAATTTCGTATCTTCAATAGTTATTCTTACGAATTTGTAACGAATATATACTGTATACTGTTTCACGAGATTATTCAACGACGATCAGTCCACACAAATGAAAATCACCAGTTACACCGAAAAAAGGACGAAATTACTTTCTGTTCTTTCGAATGGGATTCATCACCGTGTTGTTTCGTTTTCTCTTTATTTGCCTATGATTTCGATGTGTTTACGTATGATAATCAGTATGATCGAGCTATATATTCCTGGTTCGAGTCAAATACGATCATTGTGGGAACGCTTACACCCACGTGGAAAAGGACCTGAATGAAACGCGTTTAAGATTAAACGTGGTTAAGATTAATTATTCAAAATACACGTGTTTCACGAGGTTTCTTTTCAATTGATCGAGCCTGCTTTAGCATGAACGCTTACTCACGGGTCGCACGAGATGGATTCTTCGTCATGGCCTGTCGTTGGATTCGGTCAAACACGGATAGGCAGCGATTGTGGATGTAACACGATATTTTTAAAATGTCTGTCGATTAGTTTCTAGCTGATTAATAAGACCTCCAATTCGGCCGGTCGATCGGCAAACGCCATGAATCGTCATCTTGATGAAAGTGAGAATTTATAGGTTATGTTATGACAGAAAAGTAAATGCACTGGAAAATTGTGATTCTGAATAATGAATAATAATTATTTAAATCGTTTCTTTTTCTTAATATAATGAATCAAATAACTGGGATTTACTAAATAATAAAATAAATTACGTAATTATTAAAATTATTTCTTTCCTGGATATATCGATCAAACAATGAATATTGAGATTTTTATCATTTTTATAATAATTACAATAATAAAACATTTTTAATGAAATGTATATCATATTAGATATTTATTATCATATTAATATTTTTAAATAATGTGTGTAAATTCAATTATTATAATAATAATATATATTTTTTTTTATTAGTTTGTCATAATAATTTTATCATATACTATAAAAGTAATAAAATAAATTACAAAAACTCGATAACAATTTCTCCAACAATTGAATGTTTAATTAATTATCGTTCAATCAAATCTACATTTAAATTCAATAATTTGACGTATAAATAATATCAAGAAAATCTTTATCAATAGCAATAATTTTAAACAATATTATTTATCAAAATAAGCAATCGATTATCCAGGAAAGAAAAACAAATTTCGCTTACAAAATAGAGAAAAAAAAAGAAGAAATTTAACATGTCAGACCTGAAACGCGTTTTTCTCTCGATGGATGGCTACATTCAACAAACGAAAACGCAGCGAAAGAGCACGCGGGTCACGTTTACCGAAGCAATTGATTCTGAATTTTCTATCTGTCAGCGCAGTGTCGGCGCGAACACCGCCCGGCAAACATAATTACCGGCTTTAACAGCGATGTTTGCTAATTAGGAACTCTTTTTGTGCATGGACGGAGGGCAAACACATCGACGCAACGCTCTCGGTTCCCTGTTGACAGATTGAATTATTAAAAGGGTGCGTTTCGGCCTGGCTATATCGTCCATACAAACTCCCCGCGTTCGGTTTGCGTCAGAATTTTTAATTCATGTCTGACTGTTGAAAAAAAAAAAGAAAAAGAAGAAAAAAGAAAAGAAAAGAAAAAGTAGAAAAAAGAAGAAAGAAATCCACAAAGAAACTCGCTAGAGGGATGAAGAAAAGATCTCTCTTATCTTGGCTGGACAAACGAGCGCGTGGAATTCTTTATTTACGGATGAAGAAAGTTTTCTCTGAAGTTTTCGTAATTTCCATACCACGAGTATTTTTATTGTTCCTTTGTAATTTCACTGAGAATGTAAATATGGAAATTTTTTTTTTTCTTTTTTTTTAGAAAATTCTTAAAGTTTCTCAGTAAGAATTATAAAAATTATGATCACTTGGAACGTGAATAGTTGAAAGTTTTGATGAGTTTTGGAAATCATGATGGGTTATGAAAGTGTTGAATTGTGGAGTTTTCAAAGTTTCGAAGAGTTTTCAAAGTTTTCATTAATCCTGATGGATCTCAAAAATCTTGATAGGTTTCTTGAAAGTTTTGGTGAGTATTCAATATTAAATTTTCTTAAATACTTTTCCACCAAAAACTTTCAAAATAGATCAAAATTTTCGAAATTTTAAAGATTCGATTTCTTTCAATAATTTAAACTATATTAAATCATATTCTCAAAAATTTCGAATTTTGACGACTTGAATTTCATAAATTATTCTAATTTTTGAAAAATCCAGATATCGAATTGCGTATGTTCAACGAAAAATAAAATTTTTCGAAATATATAAATTTTCAAAGTGATTCGGAATGTTCAAATTGCAAAATAAAATATTCACAATTTTCCCAGTGCATTGTAGATGAAAATTTTCGATCGACACAAAAATTGAATGTAAATAAAACTTCAATCAAGATGGCGTGTATCGTGTCTCATCATCTGTCCTGCCTTCTGTTTCTCTGCGCTTTTCGACAACCGACGACAACTGACACGGAGCCCGACTTCCACGATTTTCGGTTTCGAGATGCGAATGGCAAAAAAAAAAAAAAAATCAATACAGAAAAAGAGAAAAACAGAAAAAAATGAACGTTATTAAAAAAAAGATACAAATCGGAAAATCCGCTTCACAAGAATAAAAAAAAAAATGTAAATGAGAGAAAAGGTGGCCGACAGATCTCACTGCACACACGGCTCATTTTGCCTCTTTCACGTATTACACGCGACCCGGACGACTTCCTTTTTTATTTTACTTATGTTACTTATCTCTAGCCATTTCCTTTTCCGTTTCTTAATTCTGATTACTCTTGTAGAGAGTGTTCTGTATAAAGTGTTTTGTTGCAAGTTGATTTTTTTGAAAATGCTGCAGATATTGACCTCTATAATTTTTATATCAAATATGTGATAATTTCAAAAAAAAAATTCATTTACATAACATTTCATAGTATAAAAAATTTTTTGAAAATAGAAAAATATATTATTCTTATTATCTCTTTTTATTTAATAGAATGACATTAATTTTTTGTTATTTAGATAGCTGATGATCAAATCTAATAAAATTTACTTAAAATATTTTTTTCTGTTTTGCATATAGATAATTTTGTAGTGAGGAATATTCTTCTTAAAATATGAGGAAAGGAATTTACGTTGCATGTTTCCAATTTATGTAAATTTTTTTCTCTATATTCTTTTATTTAGGATATTTTTCATTATAACTTTCAAATTATTGAAACAAATTAAAATATTTCAACTAAATGTTATTGTGTATTTAAAGGCAACTATTATGAAATAACAAAGAATTAATATACTATTTTTATTTATTATATTAAAAAGTCAATAATTTCTTCCAATTTCTGTAAAATTTTTTCAACGATTGTTTTCTATGTATCATTTAATTTGATTAAAACGAATCATATTAATATTTGCAATAATTTCAAAGAAAACAACTTGTAATACTTTACACAAACAACTTTCTACATATTATTCTCTCTATTTATTCTTTTCGTTCATATACGTTTCTATTTAGTTTCCTTCTTTTTTTTTTTTTTTTTTTTTTTTTTTTTATATATATATTTGTCTTGTTTTCTATATTTGCGTTCTATGTCTACTTCCGTTTCTTTTCCTTGCGAAGTATGTCACTCTACGCGAGACACGCTATAGCTGATCTAATTGGGGGCGGGTTGGTCTTGGACAACAACAATGTGAACAATAAGCGTTTTGTACAACAAAACAAAGACCAGTATGCATGCGTGGCACGAGAAAAGGTAGATTTACATAGGTATATTATTTAATACATTGCGCTTAAATCTCTCTCTTTCTCTCTTTCTCTACACGATCCCACTGCCATCTATGATATATTCTTTCTATCTATCTATCTCTGTTTTTATAAGTTTCTAAATTTATATCTGCCTGATATAAAATATATATTATTTTTTTTTCTTTCTTCTTCTTCATTTTTCTATTTTTATTTTTCTATTATGTTACTATCTCTCTCTCTCTCTCAGCTTACAGATACAATTTTATTCTTGGCTTTCTTGTTTCTAAGATGTACTATATCTATCATTTCTCTTGTTTAAGTTCTTTTAGATAAAGTCTGATCAGAAACCATATATTTCTGATACGCCTTCTCATTCCTCGTAATCCTTTTTTCAACAAAAGTATATTTTGTTAAATGAATAAATAAGATGAATTTAAATTTTTTTTGTAAAAGAAATAACCCCCTGATAATGATAAATTCATGATGAATAATTATATGCATTTTGTTGGATTAAATTTTTCATGAAGAGAAATATTTAAATATTTACATTATTATTTTTTGAAATGAAAGAAAATTAAATTTTCATGAATTCTTATAAAGTAAAATTAGATAAAATTATTTATTTATAAATATTATAAATTTAAAAATAATTTTTTAAATATAATCATTATAAAATCATATCTAATTAGAAAAAATTGTAATTACAGGATTAAAATTTTTCAAATTGCTTGGAGTGATATGGTGATTTAAAATCAAATTAAAAAATATAAAAAAATGTAAAGAGTTTTAATAATTTAAAAAATAAAAATCAAAATTATATGCATACTTTTTATGAAAAAAAAAAAAATTCATTCTTTTTCACATTTTAAATATCATTGTTAAGGGGTTAACTTATCATTATCATTAACTTATCAGAGCGCAAAATATTTAAGATGACCAGAAGCATATATACAAAATGGTCTATGTAACTAGGACAAAATTTTTTTCTGGTTGCAATTAAAGAAAAATACTGCAAGAAAAAGATGAATAGTTGAAAGAGACCTTTTCAGAATTATATTTTGCACAATCTAAAGATGCATTTACATTACTTAGTTGCACAATTTTTCTTAATGAATATAATATAAAATTACATTATTATTCTGTATAATATGATTAAAAAATAATTATAAAATATAATAAAATATTTTAAATAATTTTTTTCATTAATTAAAATGTTCAATTATACATTATCAAAAAACTTGATTTCTAGTTAATTATTACACAAAATACTCATATAAATTATAAAAAGTAAATTATTAATAAATATGAAATATTTATAAAGAAAATAGAATATTTGAATATTATTTGTTTATAAAAATATTTTACAAATATTCAATATTTTTTTTTTTTCTTTTTTACAGAATAAGAACATGATATGATCTACACTTTATATGCAAAAAAATATACAATTCTATTAAAAAAAAAATTATACAAGATGTATACGCACCTCGTTATACTTGCGAAAAGATTACA
This sequence comes from Apis mellifera, assembly GCF_003254395.2. Classification (NCBI taxonomy): domain Eukaryota; kingdom Metazoa; phylum Arthropoda; class Insecta; order Hymenoptera; family Apidae; genus Apis; species Apis mellifera. The sequence goes on from NC_037649.1 coordinate 2,002,837, forward strand.
GTCCTGAAAAGTTCTCTTTGAATCATTCATATTTTTCCTTTTAACATTTTTTTAATAGCAACCAGAAAAGAGATATGACTTGTCCCAGTTGCATGGACCACCTTTTATATGTGCACTTGCTTTTCCATTCCACGCTCCTAATCGTGTTTCGCCACGGTCAAATTTCACCGTGCTTGCTCTTGTATCTCATGTCCATGCGACTATGACGAAGCTGTAAATTAACCTGCTATGGTTTTTATGTTTTCAATTCAATTATGTGTCTTTTTTGTCGAAAAATTATTAATCTTCGATTCATATCGTTGGGTGATGAAAAATAATTTTAATTAAATTATTTAATTTCAAAATAATTCTAAATTTTAGAAAAAATAACAATGAATTTTATGTAAATATATATAAATATTTATATTAATAAATATTATTCAAATCAGTCATCTATAAACATTCTACTGTTACTGTAAAATTAAGAATGAAAAATTCTTTTAAAATTGTAAGAAACAAAATACGAAATATTTATTTCTTGAAAAACATTAGCAAAATTATTAAAAGTGAGTCCAAAAATGTTAAATGTTATGCTCATTTTTGTTGCACAACTGTCTCATTTTATCTCTGTCTCGTTTCATCTAATATATTAGTTGCTTACAACTTAACAAAGAAAACATTTTTGTATACTAACTATTGTGTTTGTTTTGGCTTTTAAAATTGATCTTCTAAAAGTACGACAATATTAAAGGATATTTCTGTACATATGTATTCATGGAGAATTGGAAAATTGATTTTGGAAACCAAGCTAAACACAAAACTTGATACAAAAATATCAAAGTTGAAGTTTACTTATTAAGTTACAGTTTGTATTGAAATGAGAAACAGTGATAAATTGTAAAAAACAGTATAATATTTATGTATTTGTATTTATTTTTAACGATTTTTTATAAAGTTCTTTTTTAAATTTATTTTCATAAAAATTTACAACAAAATTTTATAATAAAACAAGACACTGATTGTATTGAAAAATTTTAAAAATCACTGCAGAATTAAAGACTAAGAATTTATTGCTTATCAGCCAACAAAAATTTCGCGTTTTATATTTATCTCATCGCGAATTTAGCAAAATTTATCAATTTCTGTTCAATTTATTTTTTATATTATTCTTAGCAATATCCAAAACGAGAGTTAATGTAGGATATATAGTAAAATTTGGATAATTACAAGAGTCTATTTATATAAGTGTCCATTACTCATGTTCATTAATTGTAAGAAAAATTCTCTTTGGCACAGACGATATATTTATTTTGACTCTTTTTATCTACTATCTATGTTAAATATAAAGGAAATTTCAAAATTTGGTTAAATATTATAATTAAAATTATAAAATAATATATAATATTAAAATTAAAAATTCCAATACAATAAAGCCTCTTTTAAAACAACATAATTATTGTCATAGTATAATACAATATAATGGTACATGTCATAATATCATTGTACAATATAAATACAAAATTAGTAACATTGTTTAGATAATGATCTGAACATTTAATCTTATATATCATAAAAGAGCTCTAAGTATTGGATCTTCAAAAATTCAAATTCATACACATTATATGGAATAGTACTGAAATTTAATTCCTTTGTATTTTGTCAACACAAAAAAAGAGATGGAAAAAAAAACATCAAGCATCAAAATAAATATATCGATAAACAGCAAAAAGAATCCTCTTCCAATAATGGAAATGACTACTAAACATATATATTTATATATCATAGATCATTTCAGCAATTATCCAATATTTATTATATATTTCATAAATGTTCGGCTTGAATTTCAATTTTCGGTCACTTATCCAACTTATATATTGTATTTTAACCATAAAGAACACATTTTAAACGCTTCTATAAAAATATAAATCGAAGCAAAGTTATGTAATTTGATCCGTTCCACGAGCGAAAGGTATGGTAACAACAAAACCGACCTCTACAGTACGTATATGCTACGTACTCACATGCTTTCGCTTATTTTCACAGCTTCGCAAGAGATTTCCTTTTTCCTCTACTGATCCCTCTTCGTACATCTTTACACGCTCTCGATACGTCTCTATCTTTGTCTCTGAATCCCCTCTTGTTCGAGGTCAGACTACTGTAAAGATCTTGTTTCCTTCAACGTTGTTTCGTATTTTCGAATAAAATAAATGAAGAAAAATCGATACAACGATGTATGGAACAAGATCAAAATTTTACAACGTTTATTCTGTGATTTTTTTTTCAATTTTCTTCCCTTTTTTTTTTATTTTGTTTCTTTCTATTCTATCTATCTATAAGTTTTAATCTTTCTCTCTCTTCATTTTTTCGTTTCTATTCGCCTCAGTCCTTAGTTGTCCATTGTCCACTCGCCGTCCTATTTTAGAACAGCATGGCTTCCAAGCACTCTTTAGATACGAATCAAGAAAGTTCGCGCGAGGGTGGGCTGCCCTGACATCACGTTTCCACCATCTTAAGCAGGGTAGAAGTTTCTCAAATATTGTGACGATACATCATACCTGATTTTTTTTATTATTATTATTTTTTTTTTAATAATTTTTTTTTTTTTAATTTTTATCTCTGCCTATCTCTTTCTCTTTCTCTCTGTTTCGTTTATATACGATGCAATCGATTGCGAACACTATTCACATGTATTTTTAAAAGAGATAAGAGTCATTCGATGTTAAGAGTCGTCGATGATTCTTCTCGTAGATCGATGCAAATTAAAAAAAAAAAAAACGATGTTCGCAACATTCGATAAAACGTATTATTTATATATAATATATTTGTATATTTATTATTTTTTCTTTTTTCTTTTCCTATTTTTTTTTATTTTTTTTTATTTATTTATTTATTTTATTTTTTTTTTTTTAACATGCTCCGTAGGCTAGTATAGATGATGTTGCAGGTAGAAGACCAATCATATTTGCGGTTTTCATGTTTTAGGATACAGTTATACATACATACATGTATAATATATGAAGAGAATTCTAGATCTTTAACCCCAGCATCTCGTCCTGATTACGACAAGGAGCAAGAGAGAATGCACTTTTTATTTCTTCCTTTTTTTTTTTCTTTTTCTCTTTCTTTTTTTTTCTTTTTTTTTTTTTTATGTAGTACGTACAAGATGTCTCATTTAATTTTGTCATTTGAAATATTTTTACTATGTATAAAATTTCATAAAAATATTTTATCATAAAGTTATTATAAAGTTATATAACTGTATAATTTGCTATAAATTATAAATATATATATATATATATATATATATATATATATATATATATAATTTATTATACATCAAAAGAAAAATTTAAAAATATTCTCTTTCTTTCTATGATCATTTTAAAAAAAAATTCAATTATATATATTCAATTATATATATCAGTAGTAAATTCTTCAAAATCATTCAGGTTATACAAATAAATCATATTAATTCATTATTATCTGTCATTATTATATATTAAAATAAATTTGTCATTAAAAATTTAAATTTAAAAATTACATTTAAAATTTAAATTTTAAAAATTTATTCTACTATTTACAATCAACCAATATGTGCAATATTTTTATAAAATTTTAAATATGATAAAATATTTCATACGACAAAAAAATTAGTTGAAACATACAAACATATACAGGGTGTTCACATTATTTGTGTCAATTTTTCAGCCGTGTACCACAATTCAAAAAAAAAAAAAATTTTAATAATATGCAATATAACAATAATAAAAATTTCAGGAACATTTTTATTTTATTTTATTTTATTTTATTTACAGTAAGTACAAATTATCATAAATTTAAATATATAAATAAATCATATTATTTATTTCTATAATATTATGGAGAAAGTTAATACGAGTAAAAAATTCACATTTTTATTCATCAAATAAGTTTACAATATTTAGAAATTGTTTTTTCATTACATCATCATAAGCTGAAAAATCATGAGTGAATACTTTGTATATATTAAGATAGAACGAAAAAATTGAAATTGTATGATAATTTTTTATGAAAAATCGTTTCACCTTTTAAATATAGTATGCAAAATTTTTTGTGAAGTTAATCTTTGAAGAGCCGCAAGAATTTTGAAATTTTATTATTTTATTTATTTATTTTTTTTTTTCATATATTTTTAAATATATATTTTTTAATTCTTATTTTTTTTTAATTCTAAATCTTTTTTATCTTAAATCTTTGTCTTATTCTAAATTTAATTGATATATATTCACTTAAAAATTATTTAAAATTTATTTTTAACAACTAAATTATATTTAATTATTGAAAGAAAATATATAAAGTCAATGAAAATAATCATTTATAGATTTTATGATTTTAATTTATTAGATTTTAATATTACAAATATTACTATATGAAAAATAATTCTTCTTTGCTTATTGAAAATTATGAACCGCGAAAAAGGATTTTGCTTCTATATTTCGTTCCACCATAATTAATAATATTTTATTTATTAATTTTTCTATTTCTTTTCTTTCTTTTTTTTTTTTTTTAATCATTTTTAATTTCAGTCATCATAATATTATACAACGTTAATATATTCATGAATCTTCAAAAAATTGATTTTAAAAATCAGAATAAACACAAAAATTGGTATGCAAAAATGATTAAATCTTATTTATTAACTTCTTATCTTATAAATTAATTCACGATAGCATGTGTCATATTGGAATCGAAAGAAATATGCATAAAAAAGTATTTGGTGATATATTTGATCATATTATTAATCTGTTTGATTTCTTTTGATCAATTTTATATAAGATAACGAGAAATTTTCTTGGATATTCTTTCATAAACTTATATAATAATATTATTTAATGAAACAAATAACAATATAAATAACAATATAATAGAAAATATGGCTCGTCTTATGTCTATAAATGTAATTTTGCAATAATTTTATGCCTAAAAACAAGAAACATTAAATTATTTAAATAAATTTTCTATAAAATATTTTCTATTAAATAAGATCATATAGCAACAAAAAATTTCAAATTAAAAAAGTAAAAAAAATAAAAATTAATAAATTAAATTAATAATTTATGTTTTTAATATTTGACATAAAATGTGCGACATTATATCAAATATATAATCAAGTTAGTGTTTGATTCATAATATTATACGACAAAAGATTATTAAGTTAACAATTTAAGTTTGCAATAAATAAAGCGAAGAAAAAAAGTGAAATTACTCTATTGTCACACCGTTGTCTCATTCTATCTACGTTTTGCTTCATCTGATGCAAACGTAAATTGCTTATAACTTAATAAATAAATCTCAATCTATATTTTTGTATACCAATATTTTTGCATTTATTTTGATTTCTGGATCTCTTTAGAGATCTTTAAAAGTATTCCACGAATATATTAACATTCTGTATTTTACACGTGTATATTTTATTATGAGTATGCATTTACATATACAAATTTTACAACCTACTAGAAATTAGATATTACAATTTCTCTGTTTTATCCATCGGACATGGAGAGATTCTGTTGTAATTAGCAGGTTTTACATTTGATTCGCTACATTCTCACGAAAGATAATGTTTGTGTAGTTTTACTGTTTTGTCAGTTTGCGGAACGGTCGATGAGTTCGCTGGCGAATTGGAATCTGAATAATTTCGAAATTACACCGCGTGCGTAATGAACGGGATTTTTTTATCCTCATACGGTAAAGTAGAAACAGAAATAATTCGAAAAAATAAATTATTCTTTCTTTTCAGAAACAAATTTTTTTTTAATCAATTAGAAAAATAATTGTATATTACAATGATTTATAGTAAATTATTCTTTATAAAGATTTAGATAAAGTTAAATAGAAATAGTATTTGAAAAATAGAAATAATAGAAGAATTATAGAAATTTAAATAAAGAATTATAAAAAAATTTTTTTTTTTCTAATTTTTAAATGTTATTTCATAAGATTTAATAAATTCTATACGAATTATTTTGTAATTCTATAATTAATATTATTAATGGGTATTAGTACACTTATTAATATGATACATAGAAATTTATTTATATTTTTGCAAAATTTTTAACTCTTTATAATATTATATGATTTTCAAGTCTTCATTATTTTATTATTATTCATACATAGATATATATTTGTTTTCATTTTTTAAATCTTATTTAAAATTAATTAAAATTTAAAATAATCTTCTATTTCCATATTTTCTTAGAAATTATATAATTCATTAGAAATATATTTATTAACAATTTCTAATTCTCATTTCAAAATATTTATTCAGCAAAAATTATTTTAAGACTATCATTTCTTTTTTTTAAACACAAATTGAATTAAATAAAGAGTTAAAATATTTATTAGAGAATTGTGATTAAAGAATTTATAAATTGAAACTACTTTTTTTAAATTCTTATAATTCAATGATCTATATTTTTAACAAATATTATCATAAAGTTTAAAGATAAAATCTTTTAAAAATTTATATCATTGAATATAATTTAATTTAATTTATTACTTTATTCAGTCAATAATTCAAAGTGTTAATAAATTCTTAATAAATCTTCATAATTACCTATTAAGAATTTTAAAAAAATATAAATTATGAACAAATATATTAATTATTTATTAATAATTGAAAATGAAAATAATATCTAAATTTAATTTCTTATTTAATAAAATTTGTTTAATCGATCAATTATTTATTAAAATCAATTACTATATCTAAACTTTCCAAGATATTTTTCGAACGAAGTTACAAGTTTGTCCAAATGACTAATTACTTATTCGCAGTATATCGAAAACTTTATGAAAATTCGTCAAGTTTTTTTCGAAAAAGTTATAAACTGTTGAAGTTTCGAGGAAACTTGAGCAAACTCATCGATCGTTAATAATTCCGCCCGGCCAAGTGTTTTTAGTAATTAATATACGAACAGCAAAAATAGAGAAATATAGGTCGACTGATTCCAACTTTGAAACATTGATATCGAATATAACTTCTGTTTAAAATAAAAATATAAATAAATAAATGTATCTTGATCTATTTTATAAAATTGATGAAAATTATAATTGAAGCAAAGTAACACACAAAGTAATACAATCTTAATACATCTTTTAAGATTTCTATAAATCTATAATAATTTCCTTTCCATTTTGAACTGAACTATTAACACAAATTATTAAAATTCTATTCTTAAAATGATAAACAAATTTAACAAAGATAATATAAGAATATAAAATACTTGAAATTAAAACATATATTGAAATCAGTCGAATATCAATAAAAAAATATTATTGTACATAACGAAATCAAAAAGTAAATCATTGTAAAAAAAATATCTCCAAAATTGAAAAAGATACGTAGATGCATGCAACACGCAACATCATAACGTTTTTTCTTTTCTCCTCGCTCATTCTTCTCTTTCTATGATCCATTTCCCTCGAGGTCGTTCGTCCCTAAACAATAATAATTTTCGTCAAGTATCACAGTCGATTAGTCTCAGATTAATTTCAGAGAATTTTTACGGAGAAGAATTCGAATTCGATTCGACGTGTAGTAATGTCGTACATTGTAGACGTATTCTTCGACTGGGTCGCAAAGTGTGTCCTGGATTCCTCGGCTTCCGATCCCTAATAGCGCAAAGCAATCTTCAGAATATCGAACTGTACTATACGTAACTTATTCGTAACCATTATGCTAGTATTGATAGCTACAGAATGAAATACGTGTCGATACTTTAGAGAAAATACACATGAATGGATATATAGAGTATATATATACGGTAAAATAAATAGAGATAATGTCACATGAACAATACGTCTTACTATTTTAATTTTTTTAAATTTTCTCGAATTTTGAATGATGATTGGAATTAATGCATTTTAATGCAAAATCAAATTTGTGAATATAATTAATAAAATTGAACTTAAACTGACATTTTCTTTATTCTTCAAATATTAAAATGCATCATGTATAATTTTGTATATTCAAGTTTTGCATAAATAAAGAAATATCTATAATTTAATGATTAATGTTGTTATATTGTTTTGGTAAATCCAATAAGATGGATACAATGAAGTTTTGATACATTTTTATTTCTGGAATATTTAAAATCTATTGTGTAAATAAATAAAATGTATATTCTGCGAGAAAGAATACAAAATTTTAGATTTAAAGTTTCACTATTTTTTCATGTGTATATTAGTATTTATTTTTTACTTATTTTTCTGAAATTAAAATTTTCTGAAATATCGACATGTATTATTGAATATATCACCTTGTGTAATAGAGAAGAATCTTCGAGAAATATCGATGTATTCTTCTATTATTAGTGAACAGTAGTTATATTTTTTTTATTTCAGTTATTTATTCTTCTTGAAACCCTCTGTAACAATATTTGATTGAGAAATTGCATGGTATATTTATAAACTTTATTTTCATGAAAATTTGTATAATTATCTCCCAAATTGTTTTTTCTTTTTTTAGAAAGTATATATCAATGAAATTAATATATATATATATTTGTATTTTTTAATTATTTTATCAATTCAGTTTATTATTATATTATATTTATTTAGTTATATTATAAATAATCATTTAATAAAAAAATATTTAGAATGTGAAATAAATTTAAATTTAAATTTCATTAATCAGTAGCATTCATAGAAATATAAACTTACATATTTTAGTAGAAGTATATCTATTGAGTAGTTTATAAAATTATTTTTTTTTTTTCCTTTTTCCTATACATATATATATAAAAATTCCTATCTAAAACATTTATTTTTCAATATATATGTACATATAGTTGTATTAAAATATATTTTAATCATTCAAAAATTTTGAAATAAATATAATTTAACTTTTACTCTAATCTTCAATCTATTTCTATAATTGAAATATACATTTTATTAAAATAATTATATAGAAAAACTATAGATTTATTCGAAAATTAAATTTTACTTAACAAAGAATCAAATCTAATTATTGAATAATTATTATTTTCTACAATGAATATATAATCTGTCTCCAGTTACAGAGGGTTAATTTAATTTCTTCTTTATTTTCAAAAATCATCTTTCATTAGATCGATTATTATTAACATTCGATTTATCTGACTATTAAAAATTCTTTTCTTCATCTCTGTCTCTCTTTTTAAATCAATTTCTTTCTTCGTAACAATTTAAAAAAAAAACAATATTTTCGTTATTATAAAATTCAATCTATTCATTGATTTAAAATATATTTTATTTTTATTACATTATATATATATGATAATAAAATCATCCAATAAGAGCCACGAATAATTACAATTTTTCAAACTACACATTCAATTGGCGGGGAATTCAAACGAGATCATGTGTTTAAATTTCAATGTTAATTTCAACATTTAGTTTCATCTTGTCTACATACTTGTATCATCGTGCATTTCTCTTGAGTTTCTTCCAATAATTTTATCGTATTTTTAGTTTTTCTTTGCGTGTGGTTATCGTGTGAGTATACCACGCTCTGCGTGATTTTGAATGAATATAACGACGATGAAAAGAAAAAAAAAAGAAAAGAATAGAAAAAATATCAAGAAACTCTAAAAAAACGTATCACGAAAGACAAGGAATTTTTTTTTTTTTTTTTTGGATCAAGTCTCAGGAAGTCGGGACATCCTATTGGTCGAAGATCGAAGAGACCATGGAAACAGACTTTTAAAAATTGACTGTAAAATCCAAGACGATCGATGGATCATTGACAATGGATCAATATAGAGAATTCTTTACTTTTCTCTCTTTCTCTGTTTTTCTTTCTTTCTTTCTTTCTTTTATAATTTTATCCAAAGAATGATATACCTTGTCATTTTATTTATTTTTTTTTTTTATTTCTATCATTGTTTTTTCTTCATTTTTTAGTGATTATACAGATTTAGATTTATATTACTATTATTATTATTTTTTTTTTTTGTTCAATCCTCGAATGTGAGACGCGCGAGGAAAGCAGGCAGATTGATACCTTCCTTTTTTAGATATTATTTTATTATCGGTGTCTTCGTATATATACCCCTTTGATCAAAAGCACTTCTTTAACTGATTAACCTCAACCGGCAACACGTGTTTTTGTTGAGCGTTGGATTTTGTTCGTCGTTGTTACAGATGGGCAAACTTGGTAGCAATCCGTTGGCTGGGCTCGCGGCTCTTGGCCTCGGAGGCCTTGCCACTCCTGCCAACACTGGTGGACTAAACCCTGCAGGTATGTGAAATATTTAATGTAATATAGTGTTGCTTTTGCGTTGAATTATTAAGTAAGAAGAAGATTTTCTTCTTTCTTCATGGTTAAAAGAAAAATAATGTAAGAAATGTGGAAAAAAATATTTATTTATTAAAATCACTATTCTTACTTTTCTTAACAAAAAAAAGAAATAAATATTGATTCCAGAAAATTACAAATTCTTCAAAAATTTTCTGTTTTTGCTTCTAGAAATGATTGTTCCGATTTAAAACTATTACTAATTCAAGTTTGATTGTTTTAAATTTAAAAGAATTTAAAAAAAAATATAGAAATTAAACAACAAATTTTTGTGAATCTTATGATAGTTTTGTATGAATTCACTATAATTGAATAAAGTTAAATATATGTTAAGTATATGATTTACTATACATTCAATTTCTTAGCACTATTTGTAAAATAGTGTTGTAGTTATATAAATGATCATTTATTTTTACTTTATACATATATATGTTTCTATTATAAAAATAAAGATATAACTTGGTTAATTAATAATTTATAGTAAATTTAAATGGAAACTTAGAAAATTTGAGTTAAGTTTTTATAAGAATAGTAAAATTTTAAAAATTGAATATTTTTTCTCATAAATATACTTTATATAAGTAAAAAAAGCAATTAAGATAAGTAACTTTTTATCAAATTGAAAATGAAAGAAAAAGATTAAATAAAAATAGTTTCATAATTAGCTATATTATATACTTATCTAAAAATTTCATTTTATATAATATGTTGTAAAGTAAGAAATATATAGTCCAATCTTTTTTTCTATTTTAATTTTGTTATTCTTATTTATTTCAATATTTTAAAATATTTTCATTTTTAATAGTTAAATTTCTGAATTTTGATAGTTTCATTCTTCTTTCATTTCCTACAATATATAATATAATTTCAATTTTTGTTGTAAAATATGTTTCTTTATTAATGAAGAAAATACATATATATATTATAATATAATTTTTATACATTCATTGAAGTAAATCAAAAGATTTTTATATAATTTTTATAATACTGTTTAGAAATTACAAATAAATATTATTTATCTATTTATTTATATATATATCTATTTATTTATTTATAAGAAATATTATAAGATTGTTTCGCAAAAATTAAAAATTCAAGTTATGTTAAAATATTCCTATACAATATGATATATTTCCTAATTCGTTATTAGATATATCATATACAATTTCATAAACATTTCTTTTTATTGCCACAAATCTAGAAAATTTAATATAAAAATCAATTTAAACAAAAATGAAAATATTCAAAATAATTCTAAAGAGATAAAACAGAATAATGATAAAATAATTTTCATATTGTTCAAATATATAAAATATTTATTATATTTTTACAGCATTAGCAGCACTTGCTGGTAGTCAACTACGTACCAGCAATACGAATAGGCAACAACCAGCTGCAAACAATCAGACGCACGAGATGACCGTGCCAAACGAGCTGATCGGTTGTATCATCGGCAAAGGTGGCACCAAGATCGCTGAGATTCGTCAAATCTCCGGTGCCATGATCAGAATCAGCAACTGCGAGGAAAGGGAGGGTGGCGCCACGGATCGTACAATCACCATTACTGGAAATCCGGACGCTGTGTCATTGGCACAATATCTCATCAGTATGAGGTGAGTACCATGACTCTAGATCTCTAGATGTCACTTCGATTTGCCCACCATGTTGAAAGGAAAACAATGATTCACGGGGAACGTTGGATCATTTTAATGAATTCATTAAATTGGAATTCATATTGGATGCAATTTGGATTGAATTTAAGATTGGTTTATTATTGTTCTTTCACAAGTATCTCTTATAGATGATATTGTTAAACAAACATTGAATACATATGAATATTTATATGTATACACACATTATTAAATTTTTAGATATATTCAATAAATAATTAAATTTTACCTATAATACAATAACTATAAACAGCATTTATATATTAATAAATTCAGTCTAAATATATTATATTTATTATATTTATTATTTAGTAATAATTAAACAAATTTAATATAAAAATAAAATGAGAAATAACTATTGTATAAATAAATTTTCTCACATTGTTAGTGAAAAAATTCTAACATGTAAGATATGTTGTCTTGAAAATTAAAATCAGAGTAAAGATCCAATATTATATATTTTTTTTCTAACAACAATATTATAATACTAAATAAATTTATTAAAAATACATGAATAAATGCTTTATTTAAACATAAACTGATAATAAAAGCTAAGATAAATTTTTCATTTGAACAAATATCATCATATATATATATACTAATATATACTTATATCTGAACAAGTATAGACCAATCTTCCATCGATCATCCAACGTTTCTTATATCTGATTCGTTTTTTTCTCTCTCCGTTTAAGGAAGAAAAAATTGTTTGAGAATTCTTCCATTATTCCTGTCGGTACATGTCAAACTCGTCCCGGCTACGTTTTGCGATATATCGCGACATATCACCACCAACGCCCCCCCCCCCCCCCGCCCTCAAAAAAAAGAAACCCTTTTAACTTTCTAGTTTCTTTCCTTCTCTGGATCTGACGTTTAATATTCGTCGGATCAAACCTCGACTTATATGTGTATTATGTCGCCGGTGTAGAATTTTTGAACGTTCAAACCCCTGACCGTTGCGGGCCCTGACTTTGAAGAAAAGAGACTCTTCAACACCTCACCAAACCAAAAACAAAAAAAAAAAAAAAAAAAAAAAAAAACAAACCCTTTTGACTCACAACGTTTTTTGTGTTACACTCGTTCCTCCTATAATTGACCTTTCTTAGCCTTGGTGTCTCTGAAGGTGATCAAGGTGAGACTAATAAGGGGAATAGTCGAATTGCCGAATCACCTCCCATCATGTTTGTTACTGTTACTCTGTTGGCATCTGGCGGCGACGCGCTGGTTTTTCGACGAACCGACCGACGTTAATTTTATAAAATTTATTAACAAACATTTTTGAAATCTTTTCTTTCCATTTCTCGCATCACTCTTACATCACGTACTTAATAACAATCACATTTTCAATCTCTCTTTTATATACAATCTTTATAATCTCTATTATTTATATTTATCAGCAATGGATAAATTATATTAATTTAAGTTGTATAATATAAATAAGGATCTAATGATCGTTCTTCCGGTACGTCGACGCCAGAAAAGTATTATGAAAGAGGTGGTGGTGCAGCAATGAAAGTTTTATCTCTACAAGAGATAGATAGAGTTGCAACTGTGTAAAAAAAAAAAAAAAAAAAAAAAAAAAAAAAAAAAAAAAGAAGAGCATCCTCGAATGGTCTCGAGGTTTTATATCACATCAGTGCAACGTGTGATGATGTGTACCGCCACCTCGGTCTCTCTAGCGATACAGGTGAGATATTCTCGTAGTGAAGTAAGGTTAGACAGCCAGTGAAGAAAACCTCAGCGTGTACCAAAGGGATCGACGTCAACGTGCAGTCGCCGGAGGACATCTTCGTCTACCACGATGGAAGAGGATATCTTAATCCTTTGTTTCCAGGTCCTGCTTTCCAGGTCCAGTACCCTGAGTATCCTGCAGACACAACTCCGCTCAACATTTGTTTCCCATTTGTCGCTGGCTGTCCTTTCAAGCAAAAAAAAAAAAAAAAAAAAAAAGATCAAGATTTTCTTTTTTTCTTTTTTTCTTTTTTTTTTTTTTTTTAAGAAGAGTATATATATATATACAATCACGATAACAAATACGACACGTAGTCGAACGTATTCCAGTAATATATTGTTTCTGTTTTAATTAGACAATTTTTTCCTGAAGAGTCCTGCGAAAAAAAAATACTATGCATCACTACAGTTCCTTTTTTTTTTTTTTTTTTTAATTTTTTAAAAATTTTTTATTTGATCCTATTTGATTGTTCGGTTCTCGATAATCCAGAGTTTCTTTTCGGTCGGTAAAAAAGCTTTTGGCGAAGGCTTGTTTCTTTTTTTTTTTATTTTATCAATAAATTTATTTGATACTTAATTCTAATTTTTTTTTTATATAAATAGACCGATATTGATTATTTGGATATTCTCAATACTGATAATAAATTGATAAATAATTGATTAAATTGAAAAGCTTGAAATTTACATGAAATATTATTAAATTTGATTCTCTCTTCTTGAATTTTTAATTCAATCCTGTCGTCGTATCTAATAACTTATAGTTAATTTATTTTTGTAAACTATTTTTGTAATTTGTATATTTTTTTTATAAATTATTTTGCACATTAATCACTATACAAAACATTATTACAATTATTGCAAATAAGATCATACCATATGATCATCAAAATACATATTGCTCAAGTTAATTCTCCTATTTTAATGTAAAAAAATCCTTTCAATTGCGTCCATGAATTTTTAAAAAGATATTAATTTCAATAAAATTTAATATAAGAACTATGTTAAAATTCAAATAAAATAGGAGAGTTAAAAAAAATGAAAATATCAATCTAAACGAATCGTAATTAAAACTTCAATTAAATCAAAATACATAATTCAATATTTCATACAATATTGCTTTCGCCAAAAGTATCATGCAATCGCATCTTTTATGTCTTAATTTTTTACGTTTCTTCACTGATCATTACGTTTTATTAAAAAAAAAAAAAAAAGTTTACGGATGCAGACGTCTCCTAAAATATTTATGAATACTTGTATATAACATCGTATTATGGGACTAATAAATCTCTTTGTATTTTTTTATGGCAATGTCTCGAATTTCAAGAAATAAAAAAAAAAAAAAAAAAAAACGGATACTGACGTAGTTGTCGACACGAGATTCGAGACAAGTGAAACATCATTTCCGATAGCGCGTATATTCAAACGAGAACCCCTCTGGAAACGAGCAACTATCCCCTTATTTGCTGCTCCTCGAAATAGCACGAGTACCACAAGTGTCCAATATATTATATATTTAACCGTCGTTTAAACGCGCGGATCGTAAAAACCTATTCTTCACACTCTATTTCTTCCCCCTTTTTACGAATTATAATCCATATTATATTTTATTCCAGATTGTCACTCATATATATTTTTATACTTACTGCATTTAAAATAGCAACCGAAAATATATCTCATCATATATTCCCCATTTATTACTTCTTTGTACACCTTAGCCTCAATACCACTTGGTCGTCATGATTATTAAGTATCGTGTTTATCATCCTTCTAAGCACAATCCCGTGGCCAAGATCTGCACTCTGCTGCCGCGTTCAATTCCTTTTATACTGGCGTACCTGGAAGTGACGTACGAGCCAATTATCGCGAAGCGATTTGCTGCATTAACGTCACGAATGGTGAACTATCGGTAATATCGTTCCCGATAATATCGTCGCAGAGTGCAAGTGCTGAGCCCCATTTAGTTTGATTTCCGCTTTTCAGTGACTCGCAGAGCCATGCTACGTTCCATCCATTAATAATGTATCTGTAATACGATACTACTTTGGAAAAAATCGTAAAATATTTGTCAAAAATTTGGAATCACTTTCCTAATTCCACCATTTATATTCAATTTCTTACTAATTAAATAATTTTACTTTTGACATATCTTTTTATAAATTATAATTTTATTTTTTAATTAAAAAAAAAATCTTTGATCAAGCTTATGAATATACTTTCTTTTTACCCATAGTGATTCCGAAATTTTGACTAATATAATTCGAACATGTTCATTCATCTAAATATCATTTCAATAATCAGCATTTTTTGCGTCGTATGCAACGGACTATGGCTCTGTGCTACACCGGAAAAAGGGACGCTATATATATATATATATTTGTAAATCATCATTTTTTTTCGTTTTTGAAAATTAAAAAAAAAAAATATTTGTAATTAATTTGCAAGAATATTATATTCGTAATTCAAACGAATGCTCTTGTACGTCTCTTTCGATGGTAAGTACTCCTTGCAGCGCGTCCTCCGCATCGGGATGTTTGTTTTTAAAGATCCTCAAGTTTCCATCTTGAGATCAACGAAACGTGACTGCTCTGTGTTGTCCGATCAAAGGCCATACAAACAGATATTGACGGATTCGTCGATCCACGGTGTCTGGAGGATGATAAAACGCATTTCGATGCTGGAAAAACTGTCCCCCCACCCCCCACGAACAACCACGTAGCCGGTGTACGTGAGAATATCACGCTCCATAGAACATACCTGTGGCATAACTTTCTGAAGCCTATTTGAAAACCTATTTGCGACTCAATTTCTTTCTTTTTTTTCTATTTTTTCTCTTTTTTTTTTTTTCCTCTTCTTTTCACCTATATATATCACATTAGCAGCCATACTTACACCACGACTCTATTTAATCATATATAACAATTCTAGCGATCCGTCTTTTTCTTTTACCATATCTCATCGTTCACTATCGATCAATCAGCGTTTCATTTTCTTCACACCCGTTTCATACATCGCTCTTTTTTTTTTTTCTTTTTCTTTTATCTTCTCTGTTCGTTCAAACACTCTAAAACAATGAGAAAAGAAAAAGAAAGAAACACATTCATGTATCGCACGCCATCAAAATACTACATTTACCGCCATAAACTACATACATACTGTTTTTTTATACGAGAGAAACGTTCCCACCCTCACCTTTTTACATTTTGTGTCTTTTCCCCAGTGTTGAACTGCAGAAAGCTAACCTAGAGGCCCAAAATACCCAAACCCCTGGCAGCGGTACCACTCCCGGGGCATCCGGGGCCAGTGCTTCTCCCTCTACCACCACTACCACTGCCTCTCCCTTGGCCAGCGCCATTCCCTTGGCTCAGCTGCTAAGCAAGCCAGGCGCCCTCAACGCCCTCTCTAGCCTCACCGCCCTCGGCGGACTCACGGAATTGCTAGGTGGCGCTGCTGGCGCGGCTGCATCCGCGCTACCTGTCCAGACAACCGGCGTGCACCGGTCGCACAAGTTCACGCCGAGGCTGCGTAGCCCAGGCGCGCCCGGGCCAACCGACAGCGGAAAATTCAAATCCGAGCGCACCAAGTACAACCCGTACTGAGCAAGTGATGGACAACAGGTGGAGAGACGCGAGATCAGGGAGATCATTACACGTACACGCATTACTCATCACTACCACCACTACCGCCACAATTATTACCAACACCACTGTAATCGCAACCACAACCACCAAGATCATGATATGTACACGGAACACGAGATTTACATCGGAGAAAAGTGCGTACGGACGCCAGGGTAGCGCGATATCCGGATATTCTTCAAGACTTGGCTAAGGATCGGACCAACATATGCTATATAGTTTCTCACAGGATTATTATACAGCGTTGCCACGCTGAATGTAACAAATGCGTACATATTCGTAGGGGTAAGACAAGGCGCGACGACAAGGATCGAACAATTTCTTTTTTTTTTTCTTTTTTTAAATATTTGTCACGATCGTTCATTCTTTTTTTTTCTTTTTTTTTCTAACTCTTACTAATTATTTTTCGAAGAGAAATTTGAAAATAATAACGCGAGGCGAGATCCGATGCTAAGTCTTCGGACCTTCACACTAAGTGCGACACGCCCTCCGAGTTTGATGAATCTTTTATCCTCTCGTATACCTTATTGCTAAGGAACTGATTTTAATTTTTTTTTCTTTTTTTTCTTTTTTTGTTTCTTATATTTTTGCCGTTTTCATAAATATAATATTATATTTAGTTTTCGAGAACTGTAATATCGTAACGATATGGACAATTGAAAATAATGATGTTAGTATCCCGTGTATCCGCCAGATGGCGACTCGGAGGACGCGACCGCTTGTGCACCGTCGCAAGACAGCCTTTTTTATATGTATATGTATACATATATATATATATATATATATATATATATATATATATATATATATAATATAATTACGATGAATTATTAATTGATTAATGTTTGAAGCATTAAAAAAAAAAGGCTCTTCTTATTATAGATTTAGGTAATTCCGATGTAATTTTTTCTTGTAGTTGTATAGTCGACCACTTTTTGAATTGAGAGAAAGGGAGAGAGAGAGAGCGAGAGACAGTATGAATGTGCGAGCGGACGATTTTTAGCAATGAAACGAAAGAAAATGATTAAAAAAAAAAAAAAAAATTTAGAAAGGCGTGTACGAGATTAATTATATATAATTATGATTTCTTTTTTTTTTTTTTTTTCTTTTTTCGATTATATCTTTATCTTTACACGAAGAAATGCAGAAGAAAAAGAGTATATGTGTGCGTGTGCATCCGTGTGAATGCGAATGATGATTGGAATGAAAGAAGATAAAAATGATTAAGCGAAACGAAATAGAATGTTCAGATATACATCGTGTCCCGTAATCATGTAACCGTGCTTTAAAATCAACGCCGGACATTTTCTCCGGAAATAGAAATATGGTCTTATCGCGACCGAATGAGAAAGAATGGTAAAAGAGAGAAAAAAAAAAAAAGGGAAGGGAGAAGAGAATAATAATCACAGAGAGCTTATTTGCACCTCTGCTTATACGAGGTAGCGCACCTCATCGAGTGTTGTGTCGGTGAGCATTAAAATAACATTGTATTCGCTAGATGAGAGAGAAAGAAAAAAAAAAAATAGAACACATACAAAGTAATCAATCGATTTACGATAGTGGTCGTTTTATTGTAACGATAATGATGGTAATTATATACAAATAAAGCAGAACGTAATCATATTTCACGAGATCACGCTCGATTTATATATGTATAGATATAAATACGTATATAATTATATATATAAATACACATATATATATATATATAATGTATATATATATATATGTATATATATATACATATTAATATGGAAATAGAGAAGAAAGTAACGATTCCCCATGCGAGTTCAGAATTAATTAGCATTAACTAACATTTTAGATACGTATACGTATACATTTACTTATTTACACTTACACACTACTATATACACACGTATACAGGTACATACAAGGATGAAAATATAAAAAAGAAAATAAGAGATCGTGTTTTATCGAAGAAATATCGAGTTATTCGCTGTAAGAATCGATCGTCTTTTCTTCTTCGATCGGAACCTGAGGGAGATAGAATAAAAAAAAAAAAAAAAAAACTGAGAAGTGAAAACGAAGAATGAATTTTTACTTATTGCTCGAGATGGGAATATAAAAAATATCGATTTAATCGATATGTAACGCGGCTGGAAACGGAGAATCAAGGAAGAAAAAGAAGAAAAGACACGGCGAACGTACATCGATTTTTAATGACGATCGACTGCATTAGGAGCTCCCAGATCAATGTTGTGTGCTCAATTTCTAGTTTGTAGCGAGAGAAAGAGGAAGAGAGAGAAGATAATATACCATGCATAGATCGAACAGGTATAGATTTATGATTGTCGAGTGATAGATCGCTCATATATCAATTTTTATCGCGAATTTTTGTGATCACGAATCATCCAAATCTATGATTTATTTTTTACGATTTTTTTTCTTTTTTTGGAATTTTAAAAATTTTTACGAAACATCATAATTGAAATTTTCTTGCTTCGTTTTTTTTTTTTTTTTTTTTAAAGAAATTTAAAGAAAAAAGTTAATAATATGATAAATTCTTAAAATTTTTTTTTTTTTTCAATTTAAATTCTTCAATTGATTTTTTTCATTTCGATATATTTGTTTTTATTTTAATTAAAAAATTTTTAAAATTAACAATTAATTTATGTATAATAAGTATTTAATCGGATGGCTCGTGAACGCAATTGCGTAATTTGTAGAATAAATAGTACTTCATATTGCGTTTTACATTTTATATATACACCCTATATGTAGCTCGCCTCATATATTTGGTTCTCTCTTGGAGACAATAATGATTTTCTCACGTTGGCGGCGATTTTCGTGAAAAATCTATCAAACAAAGATTCCATAAGCGAAAAAAAAAAGAAAAACAAAGAGAAAGAGAGAGAGAGAGCGTGTGAGAAGAAGAATGAAAGGGATATACTATGTGAAGACGAGAGAAAACGATGAGATTAAAGCGATCTTTTTCTTTTTCTTTCTCATCGTCAAGGCGAGAAGGGAGGTTGATGAGATAAAATATCAAGATACAAAGTGTATACACACACAGAATTTTGTAGGTAATGTTAGTAACTTCAACTGTATATTGGTCTCTTATAAACGATGTCGCAGAGCTTGTGTGCTTAACAAGACATTAGCTACTATCCTGTATCTCACCTTGTTAAATAAAGCTAGGCGTGTTTAATACAAAAAAAAGCAAAAAAAAAAAAAAACAAAAAAAACAAAAAAAAAACAAAAAAAAAATACCATTGTCAAAAAAATAAGTATACTTTGATGAAAATTGATCATATATGAAAAACAGTATCGGTTATTTTAGTTTTCCTTTGAACGAGGTCTCGCAATGCACTATAAATTTATTGGATTAAACTTCGTTTTATTGTACATCATTTTGGTCTGAATTTTCTTTTGTTTTTTTCTAATAATATTCGATGGATAGAAATGGAATAGAATGAAAGGAATCAAAATCAATTTTGAGTCTTAAAATATATTTGATTAGGATGATAAAAAGTATCCTAATCCAACTAGTACATTTCATTACTATTCATTGAATATTATCAGATAATACAAAAAAAAGGAAAGAAAAAAAAAAATTGAAAAAAAATGATGTTTCAAAACAAGGTTTAACTTGTTATAATGATAATTATTAAAATCTGTACTATTGAAATAATTATATTATATTATTATTTCAATAGTTATTTACAATAATTATAAATTATTAAAAAAAGTGTTTTAATGAGTTATTACTTCTGAGAACGTGAACCAGGTATAATTTTAACTGGAAATACGCACTGTTCTGTCGAGTTCTGCTGTTATTTATACATTTTTATCGATCCAGCTTCCCTGAAAGTAACTAATTCTGTAGTACCTTGCGCGACCACGTTTTTAATGTACTGCATTTTTATTGTTGCTACCTCCTTTTAGAATTTCGTGGAACGAATTCCTTAAATCCGCGTTAAGTCAAATGATATGAAAAGAGACTCTTTGTATTATTAATGAAGAAAAATTTCTTTTTAAGAGGAAATTAATGAAATGGAAATTAATTTAAGAAATAGATATCTGCTTTCATGAAAATTTTATAATTTTTTGTAATTTTGTTTTCATTAGATTATTTTTGTCATAATATTATTGTAATGCACTCAAATTTTTTTATTATATTTATGAATGATTAGTTGCAGTTTTTGAAAGAATCTGAATATCTTTAATTTTTTGGTATTTGAATATTTATAATTCTTATTGCAAAAGTTGTAATTATTTAATTTTATTTTATATTATTTTATTAATGAAGAATAAGAGAATATTATGTTCCTTGCAAAATTTAAAAAAAATATATATGAATTTATAAGCAACAAAACAATAATAATATAATAAACAATACTAATATATTTTATAAGAGACTGGATTAATTGTAATAAAAAATCTTATAAAGATAGAAATTATATTATTTTGAATAGTGAAATGTAAAATAATTGAATTTAAAAATCAATATATTATAATTGAAGAATTAAAATTTAAAAAATTAATCATTAACAGTAATTTTCTATTTCATTAAAATAAAATAAAGAAATAAACAAAAATATTTTTTAACAAATAATTGATTTACAATTTCATCAAAAGTATTAATTATTTACAAAAAATATACGAGATCGCATAATATAATTATTAAACTTAAGTCTCCTTTCATCGATCAATTCTATTTTTAAAAAAAACTGCAACATTCCTTCATCATCAAAATCGACATTAAAAATTCGAAATTTGAAATTTTTCGATCATTATCCTATTAACAACAGAGTCTCAAATTCCCTTCCTCCGTTTATCAATTTAACTGGGATCAATTATGGAGCGTAGCATTGCAATATATACAACAATAACTTATATACAAATTATCATAATAAGCCGAATGAATCTTTTTTTCTTTACTTATATTTTTTTTTATTGCATTATCGCAAAATAAAAGAAGAACGAGTCAATAAAAAAAGATTAAAAAAAAAAAAAAAGACGTACCTATCGCTATTTTGTGTTCATGCAAATTTTATTCTTATCCAAGTTGCAATTGATATCGATTGCAACTATTTCCGCGTATATATATAGCATACAGATGAAAATTTTCTATGTATAGCAAACACGATACAAAAAAAGTGTACATATATACACATACATAATATTATGTATACATACGTGCATATATGTTTTACGAAAAAAAAAAAAAAAAGTACGTACCAAGAGTGGAGAGACTCGTTCAGAAAGAGATGTAGAAAAAGAGAGGAGAGAGAGAGAGAAGATGTATACATCCAAACAACTTGACCCAGGCTCCTGCCCGTCTTTGGTAAGCACCATCCGCTCCTTTGTAGTCCTGTTAATCGACACACACTCTTCTTCCCAATTTTTACAAACTGTATTTTCGGCAACTTAGCGATCTTATTATGCAATTTCTTTCTTTCTTAATTATTTCTTTTCCTTCCATTTCGTTGATTTTTTATTTTTCAATATTCTTCAATTTGTTTAACTCTTAAAAGCTATCATTAAAATAAATTATATAAAAAATAAAAATAAGATTTTTAGTGGAGTGAAATTTCACCCATAATAATAGTCTTTAAGAGTTAATATTCCTATTTTTATTATTTTATTATTTTTATAGTTTCCTATATTTTTTATTCTTTTGTTCTTTTCTTTTTTTTTTTTTTTTTTAAATTTAATTTTTTGATCGTAAAACCATACAATGATCGCGACCAATCAAGTTGCCAGTTAAAAGCGATATTATCGATCAGATCATCCAAACCTTTTCAGGAATCATTCCACGTGAATGATTGCTGTCGACTCGATGCACCCTTTCGTTGCACGATTTCGTTCGAACATTTTTTAAGAAATTGCTCATTGAGCTCGAAATCGCTCGAAATCAATAATATTGTTATAGAATATGATTTTTTTTTATTTTTTATTTTTTATATCTTTTTTTAGATTTCGAATAGTTTCCCAAAAAATGTTCGATCAGATTATGCAGATCAAGAGGGTAAACCTATACCTCGATAATCGAGGATGTTTTTCTGTAGATCCATCGCATGTTACCTGGAGAACGATGGGATCGGCTAAGTGCATTCGTTGCTCATTTTGGAGAAATAAAATTTTTTTCATTGATAAAAAATCGAAATCCTTTGAATTTTTGATTTTCAATTTTTATTTTAAATTTTTGGAAATTTTTATGGAATTATTGACTAAAGAAAATCAAAACTTTTTAAATATTTTTTTTTTTAGCATTAAATTTTTTTATTATTCTAATATCAATATTTAAATATTTACAATTATTAAAAAATTTTAAAGGAACATTCAGAAATTTGTTGCTCGAAACTCATAAAAAATTCTCAAATTTTATTTTCTATATATATAAAATCAAAATTAATGGAAAATTTCAGTTTGAAAAAATGTAATATTTTTCATTATCTCTATACTTCTTTATATAGAAAACTAAAAATTATAATAATAATATAAATTAATTGCTTTTTATATTGTATTTATATAAAAATAATAACAGATTTTTTCAAATAAAATGAAACAAAAAAGAATATACAAACAGTTTTAAGAAAATACAACAAAAATTCTTTTTTTTTTCTATTTTACAAAATTTTTCTTATTAAATATTTATTATTATTCCTTATTATTTATCAAAATATACTATTCTTTTTTCGTAAACTATTTATATTTATATAAATATTAATTGTAGAAAAATTTCAATAAAGCAACAAAAAATATTCGCTAGAAAATTTTTCAAAATATATTTAAAAATTTTTTAAATTAATAATGACGAAAAAAAAAAAACAAAATGAGCAGACGATAATACTTAACCGCTCTCATGCCCGGCTCGCAAGCTCGAGCAGAACCGGCGCACCGCGGCGAACCCACAGTTCACATCCGGTCTGACAGACACGGCCAATTCTGTTTCAGGATATCACAAGAAACGACGGGACTCTCGATACCCGCGTACCACTTCATCCCACCGGACCACATCGTTAAGTCGCCGATCCACTAAAAGTGGTGAGACACATACGTATGTCGTTGTCGTCGTCGAAAGGACGCGGGGCGTCACGACGCACGCGAAGCTGTCAATGGCATCTGGGGCTGGGCCACGCACTGTGTTCAACCAGCTTGCTAATCGACACACATATTTTTCAACACATACATACACACACACACACGTACACATCACATATATACTCAAGTTTAATACATATGTACACGATATGTAACCACATATACATGATAATTATACACTTGATCAAGAAGAAACATTAATATACTTACACATACGCATACACAACATACACGATAAAGAACAAAAGGTGAACAAAAATGGAACACATCAACGATGGAGGAAAAGGAAAACTACACACATCATGCATACACAATTAATATACGAATGATACACGTACATCTGCAAATATACAAGTATATACATATACATGTTATAAAAATGGTTAAACCAGAGGGAAGTACGCGTGGATACACGTTACGAATTTAAATACATATTGTACGCATACACACGTATACACACAGAGGTATAGCATACATACATACAAACATATACATATATATATATATATATACACGTGAGAATATTGTGCGCGCTCTCGATAAGAGAATCACAGAGGTGTACATAAGTGGCGAGTATGCAGGGAGAAAAGGGATTAAATCGAGCACGCGCTTAATAATAATAATTATAAAAAGAAAAAAAAATTAAGAAAAAAAATACATGCAAGTAGAGATGAAGAAGACACGCATGTGCGTACACGAATATATTATATATATATATATATACTCAAGTGTACAAAAATGTACAAAAGATATTTAAACAAACAAACAAACAAAAAAAAAAAAGAAGAAACAAATAATAACGATGCACGCCGCAGCCCGTTATACATACACAGTGGCTGCTGCCGATTGGTAAAGGGAACAAGCCAAAGATATGTTAGTTTTCATTTTTATATTTAAAAAAACGAGAGAAAAAAAACAAAATGAAAATACGAGAAGAGGCGGAAGAAAAATACTACAACGGCCGAAAATTTTCGATCACTTCATATTTCAATGATTGGATTTTTGTTTTCATGGATTAAATTTTGCGTATTAAATGCTATTTCTGAAAGAGCATATACGAAATTATATAGCGCCATATTTATCATATAAATATCTGAATTTTTTTTTTTAAATTTATTAATGCTTAATTATTTACTTTCATTTAATTATTTAATTAATTACATTTAATTTAACATTATTCTATTAGATATTTAGTCTTTAACAATTATTTCAAAGATTTAATTTTTTTCATTTAAATTAAGTACTTTGCTTAAATAAAGTAAGCAAAGTAATTTTTAAACTATTATTTGTAATTTAATATATGAATTTATTAAGAATAATCTAATACTATTATTAATGGAATTTTTTATAAAAAAAAAAAAAACTGATAAAGCTTCAAAAATATAAAATATGACGTTATACAATTCATGGTATCAAGTGGAAACAGAAATTCAATGAAAAAAAAGATGATCTTATATTTTCGGCCAGCATAGTACGAAAAAATTATTATTATAATTATTATTAATCATGAATGTATGAAAAAAGACGCTGAATAACTATATAATATTAGGTCGATTGTTAGCATTTTTTCTATTGCTGGCTATTTTAAGGAATGGAGACTGATGGGATTCTTTTCACCCATTTAGCTAATTTAAAACCACCCCAATGGTGGATAATGACCCCTCTTTGGACATTGAAATCTCCAGTATGAAAATATCCAGCAGAACTTAGATTTCCAATTTAGTAGAATTTTCTCTATTATTAATATTTTTATTTTTTTGGATAAAGAAATCTTTCAATAAATTCTTTTAGAATCATTAATAAATATCATTAAAAGCATATTGATTTCATGTAAGCATTCAGAGTATCAGTGAAGAGTAGAAAATAATTGTTACTCGATATTTCTCATTACAGATGTGAAATGAAAGAAATAACTTTCAGATTCTATCTTTAGAAGAGATCAGATTTCTTATTAACTTTTTGCCCTAGAATATAGATAATTCATCTTTTGTTTGAAAAGAAAAATCCTCCACAATTGGAGAATTTTATTTTCCAACAAAAGTATGCTCGCGAAAAGATTGTACTTCAATAATATGCTACATCATAAGAAAAAGAAATTATCACCTGGGAAGCTCTAATTCATCAAATAGCACCCAAGTGTTATTTTCTATAATTCTGTTGGTTTTCTGCGTCGATCGAGACGAAGTAGAGGGGTCTTTGACTTGATAATTAATTAATTTTTGAGACAATAGTCTTCTTGTCCCTTTTCAATGAAATTGACCATCTTTTAGGAGATTCAATATAAGTTCTTCATCTGCTTGAAGCCATAATGGAGACTCGACAGAGATTAAGAGGAGATCTAGAATAAAATCAATATGCTGTTTTAATGTGTTCAAATTATCAGAGATCTTATCAAATAGAGTTTAATCAGTTTAAAAACAAGATTCTTATATTAAAATTTTGTGCCATTTTGTAAAATCTTATTCCATTACTATCATCCATAATGATAATTAATTCAATTTTTTTTGGAAAGCCTCGGTGAAAGTAGAAATTCTTTAAATTTAACATATAATTAAATTTGTTTTGCATATTGTTATTTTGTAATAGAAATTAATATGTTTGTGTGTCTATTGTTGTATTTATTAATTTATCGATAGACAAATTTATATGCATAAATGTTGCATTACAAACAATATTTTATTTGTTTTCATTGTAAAGATACTTTATTCTTCTTATTGTTAAATTTATTTGTTCTTATTTAGAAAGAAAAAAATAATAAAAATAATTAAAAAGTAAAACCCTATAATTAACTAATAAAGTATTAAGGGTTTTAATAAAAATTATGGTTACATTAGGAAAGAATGTAAACTTTGAAATATATATTTTAATTTTATATAATTTTTATAATAATTTAAAGGAAGTGAAGAATTAGCAGAGAATTATAGAGAAATAATTTAACATAATTAATTAAAATATATTAAGTAAAATATATAATTAATATTAAATTTTAAATATTATAATTATTACCTTTTGTCTTTAGTACAAAGCAACTTTCTATTCATTTTTGTTGCATAATAATTGATAAATTGATGCATTCAATGCATAATTTAGCTCTCTAGTACGGCTGAAGTATTTCGCCAAACATAATGCATCATAAAATCTTTTACGATGCTCGGTAATTCATTCGAAGAAGTAGACTAAGCAACCATTAGTTATGCGCGCGCCATTCAATTCATCTTGCATGTTTCATTCAAATGAATCCTTTATTTATTATATTTTCTGCAATATCATAATCATAAATTATTTATTTATTTCAGGTTCGAATATTTTCATTAAATTTCATTTAATGATAATAATTTTAAATAATTTCTTCCAATATTCAATTTGTTATATGATCTATATAAAAAAATATAAGTATATATTGAATTATATATATTATATCAATCATATTTAGTCAATTTTAATTTAATGCATTAGAACATTTTTATTGATTTTTATTTTCTTCACATTGTTCATATTTTATGAAATATAAAAATAATATATGATAGATTTGTTAAATATTGAACAAATCATCAATTTTTGTAACCACCGATGCTTTCCAATCATTAAAGTTTTGTCATTTTCCATTGGTAAAATTTACTTAAAATCGTAATAAAAAGAAAGGAAGTTTTCAATTGTTAAAAATATTAATATTTTCTATTTTGATGAATTTTCAAACAAATGAGACCTAAAAAAAATATTTTAATTATTTAATCCGATGATTAAAATTTAATTTTAATAAATTAAAATATATTATATCATATTACATACAAAGATTTGAAAATTAATACTAAAAAGAAGAGAAAGCATTCTTTTATCTCGAAATGGCCGTAGCTGGATCTCTCGTCGAGTTCCTCTTTGAAAACATCTTAAAAAACCTCAACGCCAGAGTTTGGAACCGGTCTCGAATCCAGTATGGCAGATCTTTAAAGAAAAAAAATAAAGAAAGAAAAAAAATATAAATGACAAAATTGTCGAAAAAAGGAAAAAAATATTGTCAATTCGATTCATTAATCGAAGATAATATTCGATAATATTATAAAATGTCGAGTTGATGATAGGCGTTCTTCTATTGAAAGAACAAAAATAAAATTATGTGGAGTATAAATTATACTACTATATAAAAAAAAAAAGTGAAGAGAAAAATAAAAAGTTAGAAGAGATAAAATAATGAAAAGATGTGCGAGCTTAAAAACTTAGTTTTCATCAAGAAGCATTTTCTTCTTTATCCTTTTTTTCATCTTCAATCTTCAATTCAAACTATTCTTCCGCCGTTTATTAGATCTTTTTTCATATAGAAACTTCGTTTGTCATAACCTAGAATAGGGAACTATAAATGAATTTCTTCAATGTTGGATTGCACGAACTATTCTTATGTTAATCAATTAATAGTACACAATGAAACGTTAATAACGTTAAGAATGAGAAAAAAAAAAAAAAAGAAACTTTAAAATTTCAATATAAATTATGAAATCTATGATACAGATTGTAAGAGTCAAATCGGTATATATAAATGACTCTGCAGACCAAGGATGTATTATTAGTTCATCATTTTTAAACTAGAGCGTGCTTTTATAATTCGCTTCAATGACATCTGGCGAGTAAAATAGGATTCAGATTTCTCAATTATTCTCTGTGTGTATATTCATTGCAGGGTAAATTCAGTGTCTTCTAGAATCGACGAGCTCTGTGAACGAAATGAAAATAGTGAAATCAAGAAAGATAAGAATGGTTAAATGGAATTTTTCTTGATCTTTATCTTGATCGTTATTCGTATATATATATCCAGAGTTCAATATTAATTCCCAATACAATATGTGTTTCAATACACGGTGCACGATGGTCAGTACACATGCATATATGCATAAGCGTGCGTTTCGTTCGGTGTCCATTTTTTAGATGATTGTAATGATGTTCGATGATGATACGTATATTCGAAGCAAGACTGTCGAACAATGTTTTCTGAGTTAATCTAATAATGATTAGATGCCGATGTTATCTTACTTAGATAGCAAAATAAATCAGCAATTAAATATTTTTAAATGATTAACCCTTTCGTTAATATAAATATTTATTTGTAATTGAAAGATCATTTATAATGTTCTCTTGATATTTACTTATTAAGGTTTAACAATAATTTCTGATATTATTAATTTAAGTCAGATTTTTGCAAATCTTTTAATGAATCCTTAATTATTCATAATTATTATTATCGATCGGAATTTAACAATTTAAATTTTATTGCCAGAAAACATAAACATGTCAAAATAACATCACTAAAAAATAAGTCCATTTGCAACAATAATTTGTATTAAACTCGAGCATATTGAAAAGGTTAATTATTCATTATGAACATAAATGTTGATATTTTTAAAAGAAAAATAAAAATGTTACACTAACTCAGAAAACATTATTTCTATATCGATCAATCGATCGTTCGATAAATCGTCGATGAATCTTCGATTGAATCTTTGATGAGTTTTTGATGGAATCTTCCAATGTGTGCCAAAGATTCGTGATCCGCGCGAAATCCTCAATAAAGCTCGTCGTTCTCGCTTAGAGAATATTCGCCTTCCGCGGATCTTTTCATGTTCTTCCTCGTCCTCTTTACATAATCAGCGTATTTCCCTCGCAAAATTTGGACTATTTTTTAGACGATTATTTTTCCCAATTGCGTGCGTCATTGCTGTTATTGACTTTTTAGCGAAGAAAAAGATTCTTGATTGTGTCGTCTTAAAAAAAATAATTAGAAAGATCGACATTAAATCACATTTTCTTCTCTTCGTTTTAATGTCGAGGACGCGAGAATGATGTGCAATATGGTATCGAGCTAACTGAAGTTAGCTAGTTCAGCGATCGAAAATTTTTTTCTAGCTTTATCTTCTTTCGATCGCTCAAAATTTGAAATCTTTTTGTAAATATTTATATTCATGTCGTTGTATATATTTATCAATTTATTCATGTTTTTTAATATCATTCTTTAAATGATATGATATTTCATTAATTTCATCAATCGGATTAGCATTTGTTTTTCTATTTATAATATTATTTTTATTACACTTTTAGCCCCTTACATGATCAATCCATGATAGTCATTATTATTCTAAAAAAAAGAAGAATTATAAGAAAATCAAAAAGAATTATTCCTTAGAAGTTACATGTATTTATATTTTTTTAAATTTTATTTTATTTATCATTATTATATTGCAAACAATTTATTGTAATCTTGAATAATGATAATTTTTGAAATAGAAAAACTGTATATAAATTTGAATAGATATTACATTTATGATTTTGATTTAATTTTTTTCATTTTTTTCAATAACCAATTATAATAATTTTGAATAAAATTAAAATATGAATTCATTATATAAAAAAAGAAAAGAAAAAAATCGAAAATATTTTAGTCATTTATTTAAATCATATTGATTATGCAAGAGGTTAATATAATCGGTAATTCATCGATAATTTGCTCAGATAATGTTCGAAAACAAAATTTTCAATCGAACATTGTCATTTATTCGAAATATTATACGTTTATATGCTCATTTAATCGCAATTTTATTTTCAAGAAAAAATATGTGAAAAGAAAATATCAATATCACGTTGAATTGAAATTCATTCACTTTTTTTATGTTTATAAGTTAATTAAAAGTAAACTAAATTATTCATTGTAATATTATCTTATAACATCGTTATAAATAATGTAATATTATTTATATTATAATGTTAATAACGGTTGCGATTGTAAAAAGATGATATTCGATCATGCATCGACGTTCTCGACGAAGTAATTTTCTCTTTTCTCACCGATTATAACCTCACTTGCACTCGCACACGTATACACCGAAGACATGGCCAAGATAAGAAAAAAAAAAAGAATAACAAAAGAAGAAAGACCGAAATTAAGAAAAAAAGAAAAAAAAAAATACAAGAAATAATTTTTACTCTGCTGGATCTTCTCGTTATCCTCTTCGTCTTCGCGATTTCACATAATAATTCTCTTCGCAACCCGTCGCACCCCTTGTCCCTTCGCTCTCTATCGTCGAACGTATGATGACAACGTATTGTTAAACGTACGTATTGATGACGTTAAACGTGCGAAAAAAAAAAAATAAATAACAGAAAACCGCGAGAAAAATGGTGGAATAAAAAGAAAAAGAAGAAAAAGTAAGGTTAGGAACAATATGGCGACGACATGGTCGTTCGCGCGCCTATAGAAGCAACCTCTGCTCAACTGAAACTTAAAAAAATCAGGATGAAAAAACGACAGAGGGAATGTAAAGCAGGTTTCTGAAGCGAACAATTCGAGAAACACACACACACGTGAATTACATATAAATATATATATAATATATATAGTATATATCGAAAAGAACAAGCTGAAGTAAGAAAAAAAAAAAGTTAGCGAGAGAGACGCTGTATGATTGTGTATATCAACAATAAATAATTGCTGTGATTAGAATCGATTATATTAGTAAGTAGTTAAGAACAATTTTTAAGGCACAGAGATCGCAGAGAGAAGAACAAAAAACGGGGGAAAAAAAGGATGGAAGAAAAAAGATGAATAAAAATAACGAATGCTTGTATACGATCATCGTAGTAATTCGACAAATGTTGAGTGAGTATGCGTGTATTCGTGGATGTATATGCGTGAATGCAAAAGAAATAATCTACATGAGAGGATAAAAATTGGAGAAGATAGTGATCGACAGATGAAGTAAATTGTGCAAAAAGTGACTCAGGCGCGAAGAAAAGGTGAAAAAAAGGTAAAAAGCTCTAAAGAAGAGGGTAGTATGTTTTATTTATTTATTTTTTTTTTTTTTATCCTATTTTTCAAAGAATGAAATATGTGCGCGTAATCCTCCTCACGATGATCCGTGTGTTTCAGGGATATAGAGATCCAGATCGATTCATGTTTTATAGAAGAAAAATAAGAGAGGCGGTTGCCGCGCGCATTTATGTAGAAAAGTTACATGTACACAGGCATACTGTGATCTTTTCACTCGACTCATTCTCTTCAACGATTACAGTGATCTGATTTATTTCTCGACAGAATTTTTATATGAAAAGTAAAATTTTTTTTTTCAAAATTAAGATATATTGGATAGACTATTGTATTGTTGGTGGAATTGAAATGATGATATGAAATTGATATTGTAAAATTACAATTGAATTTTATTTATTTAAGATATTTGCTTCTCATTTAAAAAATTTAAAATTTATTTATTTATATTTATAGCTAATGTGTATAGAAAGCAATTTCTAATTGCAATAAAATAGTTATATATATCTAATCCAATCATAAATCTTATAATTAAGTTTAGATTATTATTATTTTGATTTGAACTTTTTTTTATAGTGAATATATTTAAATAAATTTTATTTAATTTACAATTTCATTGTACTCAGTTCCATCAACAAAATAGTTTATCTTGAAATTTATGCTGAATTTTCTCAATGAAATTTAGCATAAAAGATTTTTTAAAAATATAAATTATTATTTATCATATTTAAATATCTTTTTCTTGCTAATTCATATTCATATAATCTTATAAATATTACAAAAATCTAATAATGAGTTTTATAAGTTTCATAATTTGACAAGAAACTAGTTAATTAAAGTAATAAATAACGTTACATTATTTGGATCTTAAGGGTGCATTAAAAAGTATGTCAGAAAAAGTAGTCAAGTTTAATTAAATTTTCTTAGCTAATAAGTAATAAGTACTTTCAAAATATTTTAATATTTGAGATAAAATATGATATTTAATAATCACTTGTGTCTTTAGTTAAATAAGTGTTTTTACTTAGAAGGCTGTGAGGAAAAATGTTCATTAAAAATATTATATACATTTCTACAAGTTTAATGTATTATATACAATATATTATTTAATTTTAAATTATATATAGTATTAATGTGTATGCTCAATATAAACTAATACCATACATTCAGTGTTAATATTCTTGTACAAGTATATATAATATACTTGGATAAGTATAATATTCTTTTGCAGTGTATTTTAAGTCACCCTTAAGTATTCCAATTACTAATAATAATACAATGTGAAAAGTAATTTAAAAAAAAATAAAATAAATAATTATTGACTCGATATTTCTGAAGAGAGACTATAAATTGTTTTTGAAGAATAACAAAAAACAAATTTATTTTTCAAATAATCACAAAAAATTATGAGTTGAGTGAAAAGTTCATTGTGATGAAAGCAAGAGCTATTTGTGTTCTCAACTGTCCTACTGATTTTGGATAGTTGATACTTCGCGCGAAGAACGATGGCTAATGCGATATTTCGTCATTTCTTTTTAATCTCGTTGTATATTCTCAAATGAACGAGATATCGTCACTATCCATTGTGCTTCAATCAAACCAAATACTTAAAAAACAAAAAAAAAAAAACGTAAAAAAAAAACGAAGAAAAATTCACTTTATCAAACTTCGTTGATGGTTTTTCTCATTCAATCGTCTGATTAACATAAAATCATTTTTGCCCGTGATTTCCATTATATAATTAAGGAACCATCATCGAGGCTGATGTACACCAGAAGCATATCCGGTGACACATATGACTAGGTTACGAAATAATTAATCTCTCTTCTGCTCCAATAATAATCAAGCTCCGTATATTTATTCAGCGTGTATTATCTCGTGAAATGGAAAATCTGTAGACTAATCGTAATTAATTATTCGGGACGTTTCTAACTCGTAGCATATATTTTCGAATCAGTCGATTTTTTCCTAGTATATAGTAATTGCTATAACTCGTTTGCCATAACTTAATTTCTTTTGATCTACAGTGACAAGGAGCCACATTTCTAAAGGGATCAGAACGAATAAAAATAGGAGTTCCATTAGCTTCTTAAAGGTCAAATTGTTTTACAAAATTCGATAAAGATATATATAATTTTATCTTAAAGTTTCAAATTCAAAATAAAAGAGAGAGAGAGTTAATCTAACTCATGATTATGATTATACTCAATTTTGTATAAATTTAAAATGAAAAACCAAATTAACTTGAGATAAATGTAATTGAAAGAAAATGAAATGATTCAAGTATGGTCTTTAAGGGGTTAAGAATAATGAATATATACAATTTATCCAGAGGCATTCAAAATGATATCAACTGTTTCATTTAATCCTTTTCAGATTACTGCTATTATTTATGATCATGTAAAGATGATTGCTGAAACAGAAAAATAAATCAGAATAAAGAATGCAAAAAAAAAAAAAAAGAACTTTATGAATCATAACACTTGAAATTTGTACTCTGAGAATCTTAATCTTAGTTTAAGATTTATAGGTTGAATTATGAGTTTTGATTTATCACAATAATTCTGGTTCTTATATAGAATCAAATATTCAACAAAATGAAAAATTATGATCAATACCTCCAGTATCAAATATATTTTATGTAAGTTAGATTTATAAAAATAGAATGATATAGGTTATATTACTGAAACCCATAAATTTTAAATAATCTAAAACTTTGAATGAAAATTACAAATTACTACCAACAAATTTTATTTAATTCTTATTTAATTATTGATTCTATAATAATGTGTGTAAAGATGTTTCTGAAACAGAAAAATAAATCAGGATAAAGAAGTAGAAAGAAAAGATTGAGAAAAAAAAGAAAATATAAAATAAATCATGGACACTTGGAACAGCCTATACCTCTAGAATCTCAAGCTCCTTCAAAATTTGTAGATTATATACTTCACGAATTTTGATTTTTGACCAGGATTTCTACGAAATTATTTAACATTTTTATTCTCGAATATTCAATATGATTCGTAGAATTCCTGAAAAGTTATAAGATATCTTCAGCTAACGCCAACTATACTACAAATGAAATGGTATAGGTTAGGTTATTAATTGAAATTCGTAAATTTTTCAATATTATCCTAAATGAAAATTGGATCATTTCAACGTTTTCATTACAAAAATTTACGAACAAGACACAAATTATTCGTCAAATGATCTTTCGTGCAGAACAAATCGTTGCATTTTTTTGAACCCTTCGTGTTTCTTTTTTTCACGATTCCATTATTCGCACGATTCCAGCTATATTCTAGTACGAGCAGTTTGATCAGAAGAAAATATATCGCGTATCGGTCTTTTGTTTCTCCACAAAGTATAATAAGAAGAGTTATTAATCGTAGATTTTTCTCGATCCCGATTCTCTTCGATATAATCCTCCTTATTCGTCTCGCAATTTGCCCTCGACGAACGAAATTTATTGAAACAAAGCGAGAACGTTGCACGCGTCAACGTCGATAGAAAACGCGATCGTATCGTTGTGGCGTAGAGCAATCTGTTAGTGCAGGGGCCTTATCCTAACTGCGCGGGTTCTGATTGGTTGTTATCGCGGTACCATGTGACCATTACCTTGTATCATGGCGATCACTTGTTTCGAGTCGAAACTAACGCAAAACATTTTCACTGATTGAATTAGTATTTTATCCATTATATATGCTAACAAATGATTTTTATTATGAAAGATATTTCTACAGAATATTTGTCTGCAATATGATATATAATTACAATATAATATTGTAAT
This sequence comes from Apis mellifera, assembly GCF_003254395.2. NCBI lineage: Eukaryota > Metazoa > Arthropoda > Insecta > Hymenoptera > Apidae > Apis > Apis mellifera. The sequence continues at coordinate 2,038,829 of NC_037649.1, forward strand.
ATAAAAATAGAATTATATTACAATATAATATATATATATTGTAGAATATAGAATATATTATAATATATAAGATATTCTATTGTAAGGCTTTACTTAATATAGAAATACATAATACGTGCTTTACATGTGAATATTGTAAAAGTTATTTTTAAAATTTTATAATTTTTATTTGCGTCTTATATCTGGAGCAGTATTGCATGCAAGATTAATTACTGACTCCGATTGAGACTTGCACAGTGAAAAGTGTTATAAAGGATTTTAATCGACGATATTTTTCCCAATCAGGAATAATTTTTATAATGTATTGTTTGGAAAAATTGAAGAATTGAATTTAATATTGCGTTTATGAATTTTAATATCTCTATGATTATATTTTTATACAAAGTATAAAAATATTTTAAATAGAATAATTATTCAAATTTTATAACTTTGCAATTTAAATTAAATTTAAATTATAAGTTTGTTTTTTTTTTAAATTTTAGTAAGTTTAAAAGAGAGATACTTTTGAAAAAAATGTAGAGTTTAATGATACAATCTTTAGAGGTAGAAGAAATAGAATTATTGTGACTTAAAGCAAGCACAATAAATCAATTAAGTAACAAATGTGCAATATTTCTTACTATTGTTTTTTTATGTTTTTATTTTTTATCGTTTTATCGATTATATTTTCAAAACTAACAAAGATCGAACATTATTAAGATTATAATGGAGACATTATAACGCTATCGATAAAATTTTTAAATATATTTATAATATCCAGACAATATTATTTTATTCTTTTCATCTTTTTTTATCTAAAAAAAAAAAATGACTTACTTAATAATTTATTCTTTTTATATGTATTACACTCAATAAGTATAGAATCGATACTTTTTGAAACATTTAAATACATTTAATCTCACATATCACATAAACGTATAAAAGGATCACATTTGCTCAATATAGAATATACTTAAAAAAAAAATAAAAAATCATTTTCTTGTTAAAATAATAATTTTTCAAAAACAATACATTATAAAACCAAAATTGAAATATTAAAAATATTGACAGAAATTTTGTACAATAACATAGAAATAGACATAGAACAATAAAATAACGATAATTAGAATCCTTAAAGCGAATAGAAACGTTGATTTCTCGATCGAGAGGATCGACGGGTGGTAAAGGCAAATGTAGACGTGGGTCCGCGATGACCCGTAATCAGTTGCCCAACCTTAACCGTAACGCAAGGCAATCAGCTAAGAAATAACTTAGTTTTTATAGGATATTGAAGCGCATGCGCCCTATTAATTAAGCGGGCGCGGAATTAAGGGCAAGAATTTAAAAGAGAAAAAGGAAAAAAAAAAAAAAAAAAGAAATAAAGGACCTTTTAGTTCTCTCGTCTGAAGGGCGCGTGGAAGAAGAAAAAAAAGACTCGAGCGCGATTTTGAAACGGCCGCGCCAAGATTTATTACTCAGTGGCATATTTTTCTGTAACGATTAAGCGAAAATAAGAAAAAAGAGAGAGAGAAACACGAGAGATAAAGAGAGAAAAAAAAGAAAAGAGAGACTTGTGTGCGTGCGTGCGCGCGTGCATGTATGTGTGTGTGCGTGTGCGTGTGAAAACAAACGGAAATATATATATGAACAAGTATTCATGGGAGAGAAATGGTTAAATGAAAGGAAGCGAGGGATCGTGAAGACCTCGAGAGAAAACGCGAAGAATAAAAAATTAGAAATTAGAAGGCTGATCTTTAAATAATCGATCTTTAAAAATTCGAAACTTTCGAAATCCAAAGTATATATTTTTTTATATTTCTCATTTTTTTTTTTCTTTTTCACGAAGATTTTGCCAAGAAAATGTAAAAATCTTAACCAGTTTATAAGAAAATTAAATTATTTTATTCCTTCTTTACATAAATTATTATATCAATTATAAAATAAGTTCAAAATTTGTTTAAATATAAATATTGCTTTATTTTATTAACGCAATAATTTTTAAGAATTTCAAGTTATAAAAGTAGGAAAAAACTTCAAATTCAATTAACTCGAAACTTTTGTACGAACGAATCCCTAACAAAAATATATGAAAAGAAAGAATATAGCACACTCGAAATTAATTGAATCGCAGAGATGCATGGATGCGCGCGAGATATATGTGTAATTGTTTTCCATTTTACGTGTGCCAAAAAGGTAAAATCGAATGAAGCGAGATAAATGCAAGAGAAGAAGAAAGAGAGAGAGAGAGAGAGAATATATATTGAAATCATGAAAATCATCTGGCGAGCGGCTCAAAACCGTGTGCCAAGCTTATATAAAAAAAAAAAAGAAAAAAAAAAAAAGAGGAAGAGATAAAATCGCGGACTGATTAATTACGTGTGCCAAATCGTCGTTACACAGACACATACGTACGTATATACATGCATATATATATACACACACATACACATATATAGATTACACATATACGTATATACAATTGTCATACCGCTGCAGCTGTTCTCGAATAGCGAACTCTTTGCCTGCCGATTTTTCGTGTTCCCTTTTGTTCGCGTATTTGAAAAAAGAACCAGCCAGTGTGTTCTTCGTTCCCTTTAGCTTCTTCGTTCGCGCTTAAAAATAATTCTGCCTTCCTTAATTAAAATTTCTTGTCTTGCATTTTTTTTTAAATTTTCCAATATAAATATTGAAAAGTATTTTAAATTCTATTTAATTATTCTTTAATATACTTTTAAATAAAATTAAAATGTTCCATTTGATTGCTCTTTAAAGATATGAAATTTATATTATTCTAAGAATATATCTTCTTCAAGCATATTAGAAATGCTTGATAAGATATTTTAATTGAGGAGGTAAGATTAATTATTCTTGGATCTTGTTTGTAGATATATTTGTACGGATAGATAGATTTCCTTTCTTTTCTAATGTTTTATGCGGAAAGAGAGTGATAGATTTTTGTGCAAAAGTGGAGTAGGATTTGTACGTAAATAGTGGCTTCGACAGGGAAAGACAGGAAAAATCGGCATCGAGCGAGGGAAGAGATTTGGTTGGATTGCGACTTATAAAATGTTCCTTTGGAAGAATTTTTGTAGATTTTTCTCTAATGCTCGATTATATTCTTCTTAAATGCTTTGTTGGTAGAGAAAAATTTATAGAAATTTTTATTAATCCTGTTACATTTTACATAATATTTTTTTTTTTTAATTCAATTAATTAATAGATTTTAGAAAAGCATCTGTCTGTTAATAATTATCAGAATTAATTTTAATATCAATAATATTTGTGCCAAACCAATATAATTATCTTTATATCTAGTCTTCCTTACAATTTATATTATTATATATAATTTTATCACAGAATAAAATAAATTATTATTGGATTGCATTAATTGGATCATTGTAATCTCTTTAAAATAAAATTAAAAATTAATATTAAAAATATTAATAAAATATTTCTTCCAAGTAAATAATTATAAAATTACAAAAGTAAAGAGATACAATTTTATGTAAATATCTTACAGGAACCTTCGAAAGAACATTTCATCAATTGCAATCGATCAAAAAAAAAATAAAGAATTTTATCGAATCATACGTAAATTAAGAAAGGCCCAAAAATGGGTCTTGAAGGACAGGGATTATATAAAAAAAAAAAAAAATATACGATGGTACGATCTTCTACCGTTGGGATCTTTAATTGTTTGCATCGATGTTCACGATCCATTTCGAAAGATCGTCTCGTCTAATGGAGATAACGGGGTAAACGCGCTTCCGTTACACGAACCAAGCAAGTTGATACACCTCCTCCCATTTATGTGATTTTTCACCACTTGTCTTCCTTTTTAGTTACGCTCGTCTTCCTCGATAGTTGCACATTGAATTCACAACATTGACGAATTTCCACCAGCGTTGCTCGTTGATCCATGATCCCATAAAAAGGGGAAATGTAATTTGAAATGAACTAAAAAAAAAAAAAAAAGAAAAAAGAAAAAAAAAAGTCTGACTAATAATTATAAATAATTGTTCTCTAGAAATTGCTTCATCGTATCTCATTGCATATCAATTTTTTAGGGGAAAAAAAAAAAAAAAGTATCTCGTGTTATCATATAGATAAGATGATTGTAACGAATAATTAGGAATTGATCTCACGAGTATTTTGTAAAATGTAGATTACATTTTAAAAAGTAAGAAGATTTATGCAAGTTTTTTAAACACAAAATTACCCCCAGTAGAAGATATTTGATGATGTAGAAAAAAATTTTTTGCGAGTGAAGAAAAAAAGTCAAGATTTTTGTGATGAAACAATCATGTATAACCGAATCGTGTATAACGTAACACTAGCCTTTTTATATTTGAATAACAAAATGGGATATGTACATTTCAAGCTTTGTAATTTCACTTGGATAATGAAAATTATTTTTTGAACTTAGACGTACTTTTAAAATGTAATATAATTTAGAAGAAATCATCATATATCGATCCTAATTATTGTACTATAATTAAATATTAAAACTATAAAAAATTACGCAAAATTAAGACACATCATTAAATAGTGAAATTTTTTCTACGGTATAATAGTTAAATATCGTTGAGACAGTTGATAAATTATATTAAAAAAAAATTTCAATAATACTTTTTTACTATTAAACTATTACCGACACTGAATACGTCGGTCAGAGAATTTAAAAAAAAGATATATAACGAATTTTCGAACAAAAAAATTTGTTCAAAGGAACAAATCATGGATCATAGAAAAGCAACGCAATATGGAAGATCAATATTTGTGTCAATATTTTAAACGACGTTATTCTGCATTATTACATATATGTTGGCTCTTCTAACAGATCGAAGAAACGAAGGAGAAACATTCTATGTAAGAAAAGTAAAAAAAGCACATTAAGGAAAAAGAAAAGAGATATATTATAAACACAGAGAAAAAGACATCCTTTCCTTTGCACGTCACATCCGCACTAAACGATGGATAAATCCGTATATATATATATATATATTATAATAACCATTCTTCAAGCTGATGATTCCTTCTCTTCCTTCACGTTCGACGCCTTTCCTTTTTATCTTCCTCGGCCGATATCGACTTATGTTAGAAAGCCTTTACGAAAACAGGGTCATACAAATACTTACGTGTAATACGAGTATTTTAAATTTTTAAATCGCGGTTAAAGAAGAGAGCAAGAAAGGAGAAATTAAGAAGAAAAAAGAAAAAAAAAAAGGAAAAAAAAAAAGATGAAAACGCGAAAAAGAAAAAAAAAAAAGCGATGTAAGCGATGAAAGAAGAAACGAAAAAAAAAAAAAGCAAACGTAGTAGTGTGCAACGTGTATAACGTGAACAAAATAAATAAACAAAAGTAAGCAAAAAAAGGAAAAAAAAAAAAAAAGGTGAATAAAAATTTTTACGAAAAAAAAGAAAAAAAGCTGAAAATGTTGAGCGAGAGAAAGAGAGGGAGAGCGTGAGCGAGCGAGAGATAGATAAAGAAAGAGAGAGAGAGAGAATAGAAAAAGATGTAGTGCCACGAAAGGAAATGCGTATATAGAGAGAAAAAGAAAAAAAAAAAAAAAACGTTGCGACTGCGTCTTTCAAAGCGTTCTCGTTGGATAAAAGAACAAAGCGTCGCTTTTTATAACGTGTTGCTGCGAAAATATATATGTATATATATGTGCGCATAGAGCTGCATACTGTATCGCATGTGCAGATGCAAAGGTCTGCGAAACACAGGAAAACGCAGGATGGGCACCGTACTTGATCGCGGTATCTATTCGATCAATCGTGGTAATTCGATCGAATCCTCGCCAATTTGTCACTTCTTTTCAACTTCAACGTGTCGAAATTAATCCTTTCGGCACAAAGACATTTAGTTAGCTCTTATATCTGGAGCTATATCTTGATACACTTTGCAGGGAGACGAGATTGAGTTGAAATAAGTTCAGATCGAATAGTGAAAGGATTTTTGCAATTACATTAATCTTCCAAGCTAATCAACTGATCTATTATCGAGGATGTTCGATCGTATCGCGATCGATCAAAGATTATATATATATATAATAACGTTTTGTAAAATCCTTCGATGCACGCGATATTTGTATAAAAAAAAAAAATGAAAGGAGACATACAGAGAGACAAATACGTACGTTAGAAGTGCATGATAGAAGAATAGTAGGGCGATTAATTTGCGCCAAAAGGGGAGACTTTTTTTTTTTTTTTAGAAGTATAGAGATAACGCGAGCAAGCGAAATAAGACACGTGCTGTAAGTAGACGGTGCATACGGTGCCATGCAAGAGTAATATCTTGAAAATGATCGACGGTTGTAAGGAATATTTTCGTCGAGCGCGAAAAAATGGATGGAATGTGTATCCATGTGTGGAAAAAGAAACGTTGAATTGCAACAGAACTTTCAACCTATTAATCTTGAACTGGTAACGTATATATACGTATATATACATATAGCCATATGTGTATATATAAACGATATACAATTACTATATAAGCATATAAGAAATATAATTTATATAGCTGTATTCTACGTCATCAGTACATTGTAGACAGACACAGGCTTGCGAGTGTTCACATGTGATCATCGTCTCAGCCGGCGTGAGAGTGCTTTAAAGTTTAGAGACTGTGTGAGTGAGAGAGATATTATATATATATATATATATATATATATATATTAAAAGAAAAAAAAAAGTATATATATAGATAGAGAGAAAGAGAAAGATACCGAAAGAGGGAGAGAAAAAGAGAGAAAAATACACTATATACCTTAGTAGTCGACGTTTACATATCTTTGCAATTCATTCGTTTAGAGAGCATACAAAGAATTGTCTCTTGTTAGGCGATTCAGCGACGCCCCAACCGGATTATAAAATATTACGTGTGTCTGTTTAATCTGAAGAGGCAAGACCAATCGCGCGATTCGAACAATCCAATCTTAGAAAAGGCGTCGCTGGTCGACTGTGCGATCGATTATTATTGGCCCAATATAGGCGAGATAGACGTTGGCGCACAGACGACCCAGACCTGGCCCATAAAGTCAGTCTACATATCAGACTCTAGTTAGCATCAGGTCCCAATTTCTCAGATTCCAATTCTTTTACTTCGTGAACATGAATTTTTTGGTGTATTTTTTTCCGATTCACTCGGCTCACGGCCTTTTATTCGTCGATGATGATCACACGTATCACAATAGAAACGAAAAAAAGGAACGAAGCCAGTGAATCGGAAGCCAGTTTATGTCGAACTTCGAATCCATCGATCTCTCCTTCCCGAATCATGATATGATGCTCACCTTCACCACGGTGATTACGAGTCGATCGGCTCTCGAGTTGTTGTCGAGTATAGTCGATCATAGTCATCATTCTCAAGGATCTTCGTCTGGGATTTTTCCTTCCTTCCTTGAAAATCAAGCTAGATCATCCTAGATTTAGAAAAATCTTATTCGTATCGTCAGTTACTGCTAATTACTCTATTTACCAATGCTACCTAACTGTAACCGGCATTAATACCGCTACTTGTATCGCCCCGTTATCCAATTAAATCGCGATCAAACTCGTTCATATTTGTCCCATATTTTATTATCTCTTACGGATAATTAGATTTTGATGAGAAATTCGAAAAATTCGAGTCCTCGAAATTTTAATTCGATTTTGATTAAAATTCGAGGACTATAATATAACGAGAGGCTAGAGATTCTTTCGAAAGGACGTTTAATCGTTGATTCTTTTTTTTTTTTTTTTTTTCCGTAGAAAGATCAAAACTTTAGATATATTATATTTTTGACACAGATATATCGTAATCGTGTTTCTTCGTCTCGTCTCTTTTTGATTTTTGGCATCATTGCCATCCTTCGATGACTGAGAGAAAATTGTAACACGTTTAGTATATCTTTGAAAACAATCATTATCGTGCGTGTTTTTTTCAGACTTGATAGTTGTTTCGAAATATTAAAAAAAAAGAAAAAAAATCATAGGATGATAAAAATTTTTCGAGATTTTAAATAACACCTATTATTTTATAATTAGTGATCGATAATATAGTAATTAATAATGAAACTATCGAGGAATTGAAAAAAAAAAAAAAAATTATAATTTTATAAGAAGAGACAATACAATTATAATAAAAAGTTAATAAAAATTGTACAATTGTATGTACAAAAGTGAGATAGGAAAGTATATGCTCAAATTGGCATTTAGAATTTTCATATTTACTATAGAACTGATAAAAAAAATATAGCATTAAAAAACTTTCATAAAGTGATATTCTAAATGTAGTAATGTAGTATCGTTATTATGGCTTCAAAGCTTAATTTTTCTTTACAAAGCACTAAGTCTAGCTAAAAAAAAAAAAAAAAAAAAAATAATTAATAATTATAAAATCTCGAAAAATAAAAATTTCATGATAATTGATTAATTTTCGAAACAACCGTGTAATTACGATTATCATTTCGTTTGTTAAAAATTTCGCAATTATTTTATATTATTTATATATTAAATTTGTAATTTTTTTAAAAATATGCATCTGATAATGAAAAAATATATATGTGTGCGTATAATTTTTATTACATGGTATTTACAGCTTTCTCTCAGCCCTGCATCCATTTCATTTTCAAATCTCTCAAAAATCGAAAATTATTCTGTAGAAGTCGTAAAATTGTATTGTGATAATCGTAAGACATGCAACTGGTGGAAGTATTAATTAACATGGACGAAATTCGGGAAACAAGCTTTTCGAAATATATAAATATTAATTGATCTTATTATTATTCTTCCATCTTGCGAACTGAATTAAGAAGCAATGCTCTCTCATAGCAATCTGTGTTGTTACGTATTAATGTCATTTTACGTAAATTACGATGCGTATTTTTACATAAATTATATGTTGTTGATTAGTTGCTATATTAGTAGATGAACGAATATTCATCGTGCGACTTCCGTGAGTTATCTTAACTCTTTCGCTATGGCTTGGTAAAAAAATATTGAATCGTAATAAATTTTTTTTCTTATAAATTATTCACGAAATAAATGCATGATTTAATGATAAAAATTATCGCGTGATTATCGACAGTAATTAATTAAACAAACAATTATTTCTATTTATTTTCACTCTGTGCACAATTTTAAAAGATGTAAATGCCATGATAAACGAAAAATCGAGTTAGTTGTTGAAATCACAATTATCTAAATTAAAATTATCTAAAAGCGAAAGAGTTAAATGTTATGAAATAAAAAGAATCATCTTATACAAGTTAAAAAGAAAAAACAGACCGTACATTAAAAAAAAAATGTATAGTTACGAATGCACGTTAATTTTTCACGATGATTTTCGTTCTACTTTTTCATTTTTCCTTTCTCAGTTGCTCAAAAATTCCCTCTCCACCACTATGGAGAATGTTTCTTGTTAAATAACAATTGAAAAATTTTGTCGATCGATTCGTTTCTATTTTAGAAGCGAGATAACCTATATATATATATATACATAAAAGAAAAAAAGAAAAAATAAGTTTTTTCGTTTTGCTTCGGCGAACAATATCTGATTTTTCTGCGGGAGATAAAATCCGCGTTTTTACCACGAGCATTGTATACGTACGCGAATTTTTATTGCCGTTTTTATTACACAGACAGCGCAAAAGTGGTCGATAAACGACGGTTTCCCGCGTAAAATCATCACGTGACTCGTTATTATGTTCTGTGTTATTGTTTTACCACTTCACATGTTCGGTCATGTAAGCGATTGTACATATATATAAAACGTGCACACGCAATTGTAATTTGTCATCAGTGTTAAAACTCGAGTGTCAACTAGGACTGCCGAGCGATGAATTACTCGTTCTGACAGATATATATATATATATATACTTTCGGAATATATAATACACGTATTATAACGTATACATATAATATGTATATTATGTATCGTATACAGGGATATGTAGCCCGCACAGTTAACCATGACCAAAAAGTGCCGAAACATTGGCGAAAAAAAAAATCGAAAACAAATGAAAAAGATATAAGCAGTAAAAAGTATACATACATTATTCCGGATCAGTAAAACGCACGGTCAGGATATCGAATCTACGATCGTGCGTTCGTAAAGTACGAGCATACATACATACATGCATGCATACGTGTATGGGGCAGTGCTCGTGTACGCGTACACGCGCATATACATATATATAACAAGAAAAGGGAAAAAAAAAAAAAAAAGAAAGAAAAAATACGACAGTTTTCGTATATCACTACAAGCAGCTGCACCTCTTTTTTGATTCTCACACACGCACTCACACACGATCTTGAATCAAACATTCTTTTTTAGCGGTCAGAGAGAGGGATCGCGGATTTACCACCATTCGAATAAAGATTTAATGTTTGTAAGGGCAATAACGATTGTAAATTTTTCGAGTACACTGTATTTGAATGTGTAAGTTGCATAAAAAAGACAGATTTTTTAGATATTGCACTATAATATTTATTATTCTAAGGTAACGGAGACGGTCGCGATTCGCCGCGCTCGCGATAGCTCGCCCCGCCCCCCCCCGCCCCCCTCCCCCTCCCCGACCCTCAACCTTCTTATGGCCTCGATCGCATCGAGAATCGATGCCCGGGATCAATAGCGACGAATTATCGATCGCTTCCGCGCGAAAATGTTTCCGTGCGAGATATGGTAATTTCTTCAGTCGCGATCGACGCCTAGTCGCAAGCGCGGCTGAAATTCGCGACGATCATAAATTAATATTAATTAATAAAGAGACAAAGCGAATGCATTGTTCTTTCCAATAAAAGAAGAAGCAAGATTTTTAGTGTTTACACTACAATTGATAAACGATTCTATTATTACATAATATTATATTAATAACAATATTATTACTGTAATGTTTGTTTTTGGTTATTAAAGTGTGTATATAGTAATATATTCTAGAAATGGTCTCTCTCAAATCTCTACCTCCCAAAAATTTCTTTTTTAATGATAAATTTAGATAGATATTTTTTAAAAAAAATTTGTATTTTTTTTTTTAGTATACTTCTTTTCGTGTTGTATTTAATATCATATATTTTTTGTTTATATTATTATTTTTTAAATTATTCTTTTTTTAATTAAAATTTTTATATTATGGAAATCAGTATTATCTTATTTAGTTTATAGTAGTATGTCTTTGTATGAATATTATCTTATTGTTACATTAATTTTCATAATATTTAAAATGTAACTGCTTTTATAAATTTTTATATATTCTTATTTATAACTTTGCATTTGTATTTTATCATTTGTATGATTTAAAACAAAATAAATAAGTTTTAAAATTTTTGATTTTATAATTTTAATAAAAATTTATATTAAAAGATTATTTAGTTTTTATCTATTTTTTAGATTTTAATGTAGAATTTAAAAATTTTAATTTTTAAAATTCATATGAAAATATATATACATATATGAGACAAGTCAGTACTTATAATAATAAAATTTATTATCTAAAAAATATATAACTAGGTAATAAAAAATAAATGCTTTAGACATATGATTTGTTGATAAAACTATGTAATATCCCCATTTCTAATAAAATATTAATTGCTAATCAAATTTTCATTTGTTTACAATGCCTGACAATTATTTTAATTTTATTATCTTTATCCTTTGGTGAAATAATCGATATTGGATTATGTTTAAATATTCACAATTCATTTTTAATATGAATTTTTAAAACTATATATTTGAATTCTACTGTACTTTTAAATTAAATATTATTAATACGTAAAAAAAATTAATGGTTTTCTAAATTATACTTCAACTAAATTTTTAATAAGTTTTAATATTTGATTATATTTTATTTGCAAATATTTAAATGGCCTATGTATGTTATATAATGTATATTATATTGAATAAATATTGATTTAAAATTAGATTGTTATCTATTTTACTTTAAATTATTTATTTATATATTAGAAATATTTAGTATCGTTCAATCATGATTTTAGTCCATTTGATTAATTGCAATATATTTTAATATTTGTAAATTATTACATATATATACACATTAAATATACTGTAAAAATATTTAAAATTACATTTATTTAAATTAGATTATAAAATTTTTAAATTATTTTTTTTTAGATTATATTTAAAATTAGAAAGAAATTAAAAAATTAAAAGAAAAATTAAGTAAAAGATAAAATTAATAAAATATTTATGTATATATGTATAATGTATAATGTATATATATATATATTCATTATATATAAATCCTATGCATATACTTAGAAATTTTTAAAATGAAATAAAGATGAAAAAAGTATCTAGATAATAATATAGATATCTAAATAAAACACAAATGGCGTTGCTCGAGAATCGAAATCGATAGAATTAAACAAATCTTTAAAAACATATTAACACGTGCTTTTTAATTTTAATCATAATTTGCATTTAAAATGATTTCAAATAAAATGGAAGCGGATGAAGATAATGAAACAAAAGCAAAATCTTTTTATGAATTAGAATTAGATGATAGAATTTTAAAGGTATTTAAATAAATTTTCATTATCATTTAAGAGAGGTTATGTTTCAAAATAAAAATTATTATTTTATTAGAATTAATAAATTGTTTTCTAATTTTTTTATATTATTATAAAATTAATTTTTTATGTAATATATTTAAAATAAAATATTTTAGGCTGTTGCAAAATTAGGTTGGTTAGAACCAACATTAATACAAGAAAAAACGATACCATTAATGATTGAAGGAAAAGATATTTTAATTCGAGCTCGTACAGGATCTGGAAAAACAGCTGCATTTACTATACCACTTATTCAAAAAATATTATCAAATAAACAAACACGAAAACAACAAGAAATTAAAGGTCTTATTATAGCTCCAAGCAAAGAATTATGTAAACAAATACATGATGTTATAATTAGTCTAACAATAAAATGTAGCAGAGAAGTAAAAGCTATTGATATCAGTCCTCAAGTAGATCTTAGTGCACAGAAACTACTATTAGCAGAAAAACCTGATATAGTTGTAAGCACTCCAAGTAAATTATTACAACATTTAAAAGCAAAAAATATGAAATTAAAGCAATCACTTGAAACATTAATAATTGATGAAGCTGATTTGGTAAGCAAATTTAAGTATTTTAATTAAATAATTTAAATACATATTTCTGTATATGACAATGATTGTATTCTATTTTAGATATTTTCATTTGGATATGAAAATGAAATAAAAGATATATTGAATTATTTACCAATATTATACCAAGCAGTTTTAGCTTCTGCAACGTTATCTGAAGATGTGATAACACTTAAAAAATTAGTACTTCGTCATCCTGTGATTTTAAAATTGGAGGAAGCTCCATTGGCTCCACTATCACAATTATCGCATTATAGTCTTGCAGCAGAGGAAAATGATAAAGCTGCTATTTTATGTGCTTTGTTAAAATTACGTTTAATTAGGTAAATTATATAAATATAATATAATTATATATTTAATATAATAATTATATTAATAAAAATATGTAATGTAATTTATTATTTTTATTTTTTTTTAGGGGAAAGACTATCATATTTGTAAATACTGTAGATAGATGTTATAAATTAAAATTGTTTTTAGAACAATTTGGAATAGCAACTTGTGTATTAAATTCTGAATTGCCAGCAGTTTCGCGATGTAGAGCAGTTACTCAATTTAATTCTGGAACATATGATATTATAATAGCATCAGATGAAAAATCTTTAGAAGAAGTAAATATTTTGTATCTATATATCAATATATATTTATATATTATTGATCTTGTTTTAAATTCACAACTTTTATTTTTTACAGCCACATATAGCAAAAGTTAAAAGAGGAAAGCGAAAAAAAGACAAAGAATTTGGTATAGCCCGGGGAATTGACTTCCAATTTGTATCTAATGTATTTAATTTTGACTTTCCTCCAGATATAAATTCTTATATTCATAGAGCTGGACGTACTGCTCGAGGTAAAAATGACGGAACAGTGTTGAGTCTCGTGTCAATAAGAGAAAGACCAATTCTTGAAGATGTTGAAGTCGAGTTAAAACAATGTTATAATTGCGATAAATTATTAAAGACATATGAATTTAAATTAGAAGAAGTCGAAGGTTTTCGGTATGTTGCATAAAAATTTGTTATATTTTCGATTTTATCATCGTTTACTTTCAGATATCGAGCAAAAGATGCTTGGAAAGCAGTAACTCGAATTGCTGTTCGTGAAGCTCGTTTAAAAGAAATAAAACAAGAAGTACTCAATTGTCAAAAATTAAAAAGTTATTTTGAAGATAATCCAAGAGATTTGCAATCATTGAGACAAGATAAAGCATTACATACTGTAAAATTACAACCACATTTAAAAGATGTACCAGATTATATAATTCCACCAACTTTAAAAAGACTTGTTAATACTGGCAAGAAAAAGAAAAAGTTTAATAGGGAAGCTACAACATCTAAACCTACTGCTACACAATCAAAATATCGAGCTCGTGCATCAAATCCTTTAATGAGTTTACAATTACAAAACTTGAAAAAATGAATATTTTGTATTAATAATAAAATATTTTTTTTAAACTCATTTATGATATTATTCATTATATAAATAACATTTTATAAGATTTTATAAATTGTAAAAAATAGTAGATGAAAAATTACACACTATTCAAATAATATATAATATAGAATTATTAGAATATTAATATTTATCATAATTTATGATTTTTCTGTAGTCCGCTTTGGTTTATATTTTTGCCTAATACCATCATTGAATCCCTCTCTATTTCTGGCAAGTTCAATGGCATAAAATTGTATTCTAGTTGTGAGTATACTATTTTCTTCTGAATAATCTCCTTCACAATCTGCTCTTAATAATGTACCAAAACTGTAATCTTCAACAAGTCCTTTAAATTGTTCACAGAATGGTCTCCATTTTATTTTTCCTTCAGGTGATTTTAATTCATCTTCATCTATTTTATCTAGTTTGAGGTCAGGGAAAACATCACGAAAAGTTTTATATATTTGTTCGTCATGAGGTGTAAGTTTTAAAAATTTTGGATCAACTGAGCATAATATCTAAAATAAAAAATTTTTAATTTAAGATTCTATATACTTTTTCAAATAATATTAAATCAATTTTATTAAAATATTTTTTACATTAAAGTATACTTCAGCATGTTCCATAGCTTTCATTGCCCACATTGCTTCAACTGAAGGCTAAATAAAGGAAATTATTACAATTATTATTTTAATAAATTTATTTTTTTTTTTTGATTTTATTTGACTTACATCATTATCAAATTCTTCTGCAGGTCTAGACAATACGCTAGTACCAGCTATCAATTGATCTGCAGTCTTGAAATCATAATAAATGATTTTAAATTAATAAATATATCAACATTAAAATAAACTAGAAATAAACAAAAAGAAATAATAATAATTAAATATTAAAATACTTTAATGAATTAAAGTTAAGAATTGTTTGCTACAATAATATAATAATTATTAAATAACATACCTTATATTTGAAGTAAAGTTTTTAATTCTTTAATTTCAATCAAATTTGCGGTAATTTTCAGGCGGAAAGATATACATGGTAGGTTAAGGATCATTTTCATATGAAAAAATATATAAAATCATTTATTATACTTACAACATCTCCAATACGAGCCATACTTGCAGTGTCTTAAAAGTAAATTAATACCGGTAAATTATTAAATATTGTTTAAAGTATTTATAATAATATTAAAAAATTAAATAACGTTATAAATTTTGAAGATCAAAAATCAAACGTATAGTGCACATGTCACGCGGTTAAAATACACGTGCAATGCAACAGAATAGGATAACAAGGAGAGGAAAGCAGAACCAATCGTTGGTCTAGCCTTCTAGCAGCTGGCATTTTAATGTCGGTAATTTTAATAATATTAGTAGAAATGTTTCGATCTTTCATATATATTTTGTAAAAAAAATAATATTTAAGAAAAATCTCTAATAACTTTTTGATCGAAATGGTTAGCATAAAAGATAAGGAAATTTATGAAAAAATGTTAAAATTAATAGATGATATTCATTACGGGTGAGAATTGTAAATAATCTAACCTAAGTAAAATGAATTATTTATAATGTATTATATTTATATTATTTATAATGTTTCAGTGATATTAAAGGTATATATAATATTGTAGTTGCCACTGTAGTGGCTTTAAAAGAAATTATAAATAATGCAGAATGGACTACTGCAGAGTAATTATATTTTTTTTTATTTAATAGAACTTAACATAAATTCAAGAAACACGAATAAAAAAATATAAATTTCAATAAATATTAATATCTATTGATAGTATTATATAATGTATGTGTAATTGCTACATACATAATCACAATAATCAATAATTGATTATTAGAAAAAATATATTTATATATAATTAGTAATTGATTATTAAAAATAGGTATTTTTTTAAAATAATAAATTTAAATTTTTCTTGAAAAAGTAAAAATTAGATTATAATTTACAATAGATTAAAAAAAATTAGATTACAATACAATAATAATAAGTAAATATTTTATTTGTGTTTCTTAGATATATATATATATATATATATATATACAAATTTTACAAATAAGAATATAACAAAAAATAATTATTTTAGGAATTTGATGAGTATAATTAGAACAAATGGAAAATATTTAGTAGAAGCTAATCCTCTTGAATTTTCTATTGGAAATATGGTTCGAAGAATATTACAAATAATTAGAGAAGAGTATACTTCTGAATTAAAAAATAAAAATGATGAAACAGATCCACAAGAATCTTTACATAAAATTCTCACTGCTGAAGGTGATCAACAAGTTGATTTCAATATTTCTGTACCTTCTTTAAAATCAGCTATTATAGAACACATTAATGAATTTGAAGTTGAGTTGGAAACCTGGTTAGTTCTAACAAGAAATGAAAATACAAAGAGTTCTGTATTATACTATGTTATAATATGTGTTTCAGTGCAGAAAATATTACACAGCAAGCTTCTGAACACATTCACTCTAATGAAATTATTATGACAATCGGTACATCAAAATTAGTAGAAGAGTTTTTCAAAAGAGCTGCTGAAACAAGAGCTTTTGAAGTTATAGTAGCTGAAGGGGGACCATCATTAAGTGTATGTTATTTAAATATATTAAATTAAAGTATATAAAAATTTTTAAATAATTTATATTTAATTTTCATTTAATTTTTTTAACTAAGTATATTTTTATGATTTATAGGGCCATGAAATGGCAGTAAATCTTGCAAAAGCAAAAATTAAAACTACTTTAATATCGGATGTAGCAATTTTTGCAATGATGTCACGTGTAAATAAAGTAATAATTGCTACACATACTGTTATGGCAAATGGAGGATTGAGAGCGATTTCAGGTTCACACACAGTTGCTCAAGCTGCAAAACATTATTCTGTCCCAGTAATGGTTTTATTACCATTGTATAAACTTTCTCCGTTATATCTGTACTCTCATGAACAAGATGGTTTTAACAAACATGTTTCACCATTGGAAGGTGTAATTGATGATGCAAATGTAACTTTATTAGAAAAAATTCATGTATATAACCCAGTTTTTGATTATGTGCCACCAGAATTAGTTACATTATTTATTTCAAACACGTAAGATTAATGATTTAAAGATTTTTATTCTTTATATTACTTAATTTTGTAAAATCAATATATAACAATATTTACAATATTAACAATTTTTATTTTAGGGGTGGAAATGCACCATCATATATTTACAGATTACTCAGTGAATTGTACCATCCAGATGATTATGAATTATAATAGATAAATATTAAAATATATTTATAGTTATATATTTATAATTTAATTCTTTTTTAGATAATTATCAAAACATTTAATCTTTCTAAAGAAATGTTTTTAATAAAAAAAGAAACTATTAATATTTAAAAACAACTTCTCTTGTAGGAATATTTATTTACATATTAAGATATATATATATATATATATATATACATATATATATGTATATATATACAAGTAAATATAAATTTGTTTTTATAAAAGATATTACACTAATAATCTTATAAATTCGAAATTATTAAATATTGATTTAAAAAAAGTAACATACAAAATACTTAAATGTTACTTTACATTTCTGGAATGTATCCACGTTTGATGTACTATACATAAGGATTCCAATTGCTGCCATCTTCAGGTTGTAAAGAACCTGTGACTAATAGAATCACATCAAAAATCCACCATACTCCTACTCCTCCTAACGTCAATAGTTTGCCAACAGCAGTACCAGTTTGCCCTAAACAAAATCGATCCATACCCAAAAAACCTAACAGAATACTATACAATAAAGTAGTAGCAAAATAATGGTCACTATATTTTATGCAAGGAACTCCTTCACGATTAAATGTTCTAGGTCCATAACACTCTATATATGGCAACACAGTACATGATACTTTAGTTTTTTCAACATCTTCATATCTGGAGCCTCCAAACTAAAAATAAAATGTTTAAAAAATTACTGTTTTGATAAAATATTTATATTTATAATATACAATATTATACCTTTACACAACCAAATCCGGTTTCTTCTTTGGCAGTTTTATTACCTTTGTGATCAATTGGTTCTTCACATTCTATAAATTCTTTTGGCCTGTAAAATGTACATTCATGCTATAAAAATAAATAATTTATTGAAACAAAAAAAAAACAGTAATCTATTCATTATTTAAGATAATTTTTAATCAATAAATGTGATTTAATTTGTAAATACTTACAAAAATTTACACATTACTAATGGACCTTCAGGTCTGTATTCTTGTTGAGAATCCGTAGTATTATTTATTACCATAATTGTTGAACATATTTGTGAATTCCGCAAAAGATAAAGAAGAAATAAAACCGCGTATTGTAACCTCATCTTGCCGAGTCTGACATGTTTAAACGCTTAACTTCTGATATTCAAAGTTTACGAGGACATATAGATAGAATGCATTTTCAATCATATATGATGTATCGTATACAGAATCATATATAGAAAATATAGTTGTGTACAGGAATTATTCAATTGGACGAAGAGTAATTTAACTCCATCGGAATGATCCAATAGAAAGACGCTTCGAATTATAAGAGCCAATGATAAAGTATCTTCTGTTATTGCCTAAAGTGACTTTTAAAGACGCGCAGTGATTTCGGAATTGCTCGATCGTCCGCTCTAAAAGAATTTAGTTTTGTCAGGAATCAGAGACGTATGTTTCGTGCTTGGTGGAAGGTATATACATAGTGGTTGTAAAAGAGTAAACAAAGTGATCGTGTATCATATATCATTAATATTTTTAAAGCAATATACTTTGTGGTTTGAAATCTAAGCGTATATGTACGGAAATATGCGCGAAAGGGAGGAATTTTGCCGAAGTTTTCCACCGGGACAACCGATCCAGGCACCGACGGCACGAGCTCTGGGCCTTGACGCTCTTCACAATCTTTGTAAAGAGATCTATCCGGACCAAAGCAATCCGCTCACTGTCACTGCAGTTGTAAAGTACTGGTAAGAATTCTGCATATTAATGCGTAGCAACAAAAAGTGATTTTTTAGCGCTAGAATGTGTGAGATTTAAATTGCATGCTTACTGTTTATGTCAGAATGAGAAAAAAAAAATATTAGATAAAATAGAAATATTAATATTAATATTAATTTGCACTTTTAATTAATTACACATTTTAATTTATTTTTTGTATTATACAATTTTGAAAATATTTTAGAAATTATTTACGTGTTTATATATTTTTAAAGTGTGAATTTATTAAAAATTATTGTTTTATTTCTTAATTATTTCTTACCTATCATACATATCAATTTTTAATATTCGTGTTTTATTAAAAATTAAAAAAATTAAAAATTATTTGATTTTTAAAATAAAATTAAATAATCAAAATTAAAAATTAATATCAATTTTATTTTATTTTGATTCTATTTAATTAATTTTATGTTATAATTTTTCTGCATAAAATTTTTGTAATAATATATAATTATATAAATAATAAAAATGAATAATAATTATTGATATTAAATATATTAAATGAAAAATAATTATTAATATTTCTTAGAAAAAAAATTATTACATTTAATATCTTCTTTTTTATTTTTTTATAGAATTTTTTTTATAAATTAAATATCCATATATCTTATAATACAAAAATATCATTATATCATTAAATAATATTTTAATTATTCATTGAATATATATTTATAATTTTTCATAAATAATTTACGTATTTTTTGATTGATACTATATTGTAAAGTTCTATATTGAAAAGGTGGTTTCTATTAAGTTTAAGTATGGAACTCTTATACAGAAGAAAGGACGACTTATATTTAGCCACCCTTAGTCGTACGTGAATTTAACCGGATGTAAAACCAAATAACTGAGATTTTCTATGCACCTTTGCTTAGGTTGGGAGGTCCGGATCCTCTAGACTACATAAGTATGTATGAAAATTCAGGTTGTCCAGAATTAGGCATACCACCACATTGGCATTATATTAGGTGAGTTTTATCATTTCCAAATATTCTCATCTAATTGTCTATATAATATTTATTATATATATATATTATATAATATTTATTTATGAAAATATTTTATATTTTAAAAGTTAAAAAATATAAAATACTTAACAAATCATAATTATTTATATAATAATTATTTTTATATTTATTGCTTGTATTTTGAATAAGTTTGTAATATAAATTTTAATAATGATCTATTAATGATTTCTTACTACGCACGCGATTGTTGAAGTGAAATACTACTTCGCATCATTCATTCAAAAAAAAACGTTTTTTTTTTCTATAGCATGGTGAAGAAGGAAGAATCAGAGTGTTAAAAAAAAACGGGAAGTCGGGTATTCGTCAGTGTCACTGTTGTATAGTAGGAGTGTGCCTCTGTTTGATGTGAGCGCATGTTATTTTTCCGACACACCCTTGATGACATGTATATGCGGCATCCATTTCTGTCATTCGGGAATTTCATTTATCGTTTTGATACATTAAACTTAAACCTGAACTTTAAAAATATTAGCACTTTTTTATTACTTTTTCATATATTTATAAATAATATTAAAAATTTAAAATAATATCTTTTTTGTCGTATTAATGTTATTTAATTAATCTAAGTTATTAAAAGTTATTAAAATATAGTATACAATTTGCTATATTTAACAATTCACATTGTAGAAAGATAAATGAATGCTCGTTTCAGGAATTCCTCATTAAAAACTAGGCGCCGAATGACGAATGGTCTACCGCGAAAGGGTGTTCATTTGTTTTTTCTCATTTTCAATGGGTGACCCTTCCTTCTTCAGTCTGAAGCAGCTGTTCCAATAGTTCCCTCTTTTTCTATATATAGAAAGTATAGGGTACAGGAAGATAAAGTTGTTTGAAGCGCGACGCATCGGAAATAGATCCGTGGGTTTTACCTTTTTCTGTCTGTCTTATCTAAATATGTTTCATCATTAATTAAATTTATTTTTTGTAGATTAGAGAATCTAGAATTATTTTATCTAGTTCTATCAAAAGTTTTGCTATTGTACTTGTCTACTCTATCAAGAATCTCAATATTTTAATTATTTATTATCATTCTTTAATTTTAATTTTACTTTAGTTATTTTCTTCTTAAAATAATATCATAATAAAATTTTTTAATTAAAGTTTGGGTTTATCGGATTTACATGGAGATGGACGAATACATCCAAAAAGTGGTCCTGGTCGTGCTAGTGGCTTTGGATTTGAACTAACCTTTAGATTAGTCAGAGAAAGAAATGAAATGACTCCTCCCACTTGGCCAGCAAATGTAATGCAACAATTAGCAAAATATGTTTTTAATTCTGGTAATATGCTGTTGCCGGGAGATCATGTCTCGTGGCATGCACCTCTGGACAATGGCAATGGTCGTATTACACAAATTTTAATGGGCAAAGATCCACAATTACCAGCATCCATATCTACACCACATGGAGATGTAAGTTTTTTTAATATTAATTTTGAATAAAAGTCACTCAATTTTCTAATGAAATCAGAATAAAATATTTTTAATGGTTCATGTACAATGTTACAGGTTTCATTTGTTCAAATTGTAGGAGTTACTTCTGAAGAACTACAAGCTGCACAACACTGGAATGGTCTAGGTCTTGTAAATTTATTAAAATCTAGTCGTGGTTGTGGACCATGGTTAGTGACAGACATGAGAAGAATGTATTCTATTATGGAAGATGATCCTTCTATAGCAGAGAAAATACAAACTGGTATAGAAAAAGAGGGTTCTAATTTAAGTGGTGTATCTGCAAAATGTTGGTAAGTATCTTTCGTTCATTTATTAAAAATTAAAATATAAAATATTTATTATATTACATATATTATACACAATTTATAGGTGGGTTCAAGTAAATAGTGATAAGAGTACAGAAAAATATAGAGAGACAAGAAACGAATCAGATGAGGAAGATGAAGATATAAAACCAATAATAAAATCGGAAAGATTGTCTCCTTGTGAACAAGATACAAACTTACCAAATGAAAATTTTATTAAAGTTTTACCAGGTCTTCATTTGACTTTTAATCTTGAAGCTGGATCTTTGTTACCATTAGCAATAAAGTAAACATTTTTAATATTATTTTAATAATCTTATTAGCAATATATATTAATATATATAAATGTTTTTTATATAGAGGTCGAGTCATGCACGGAAGGCATTTTACATTTAAATCAATATTATCTCATACAGCAATTACAATAGTTGCACCTTCAGTTACCGGAACTCTAGTTTCTAGGGAAAAACCATATGTAGTTCAAGGACCATGGTTACAAGTTTTGCTTCCAGAAGATTTATCTGAAAAGATGGCTCAAGAGTTTCAAGTTTTAAATTCACCAAATCAGGTAATTAATAATACTAATTTAGTGAAATAATATATCAAAATATTTTTATATATTTTATAATTAAAATTACTTATTTTTTATTTATAGATTCAGTTGCCAAAGACATTTTCTTGGCCCGAACATAAATTGGTTATTACTGTTGTAAATGACTGAAAAAACTAAATTAATACTATTAATATTATTTAAAAATATTGTTAAAACTGAATTAGGATAAATTGACGTAAGCAAAGTATTATCTAATCTCGTTACAAAAGAATTTCGACGAAATTATTTATAATCAAATTGCGTTTTTGCAGTTATCGAAAGCAAGCGATAGATTACTAGCGAGACTTTATTTATCAATGTGTAAAAGAAGAGATAAACTATTATGAATATATTTTTTTATCCAACAAAAGAAATAGAAAATAATTTGTAATGACAATTTTTTTTATATATCTCTCTTTTACAAATTGATATTTGTTAAAGATTTATATTTAATTATGTATATATAATAGAACACAAATTACAAAGTGTAATTTTGTATTTGATATACGAGTTTACACATTGTTATTTTATACAAAACATTTTTGTAAATAGAGAAACTTTTCTGGCAGCGTCCGTCAGAATTCTGTACCAATTTTTACGAATGAAAAGTGTATGATGTAATGATAAATATAAGAAATAATATTTATAAGGAAATATATATTTTATTTTTTATAGCTTTCTTGGTATAGATTTTATTCACTGCATGTGTTAGATGTATAATCACTCCTTTTTAAATCTGTGAGATAATAATTTAATTTATTAACATAAAATTAATTTTTATGTTTTTTAACAATGTTAATACAACAAAAAAAGTAAATTTTTCGATATAAAAAAAATTATTTTAATATAATATTTATCAATTCATAATTCTGCATTAAAATTTATTTAATTTTTTTTTCTTTTTTCTCTAAATCTTTACCTTGTAATTTCTTTTATTCTAATCGTCGAGTTCCAGTATAGGATCACCTCGAGGTCGTTTGCCATAACGTCGATTCATCCTTCTCCCTGTTCTTCTTTGCGCCGGACAAATTTCTAGTTCTTCTAGTTTATTCGAATCCGGGTTTCCTGGGTTAAGGAACGCAGCTATTCGAGAGTTCTGGGAGATATGTATGACATTGGAACTATCATGTGAATCAATAACAATTTTGATTAGTGTACAATAGACCGTTGTAATGAACGATCCTTTAAGCTTTCAAAGTGTTAAATGTTCAAAATTGTATATATAAAAAAATATAAATTGTATATATAAAGTACAAAACAAATGTATTGAAGCACTCTAATTTTTTCAGTAATGTTTTTCTCAAATCTCTAAAATATAAGAGTTTCTTTTTATTAAAATTTAAATATATGATAAAATATATTAAAATACAAATATATTTTTATTATTGTTAGATGATAAAGATGAATAATAAAAAATACATAAAAATTACATTGTAAAAATATTATTTTTGTCGAAACTATATTACTATATTATTTTACAATATAAATAATAATTATGTAATTTGATATTTTATTTGTAATCTTTTTTTTTATCAATCTTTTTAAAGATTTTGATAAAAAATGTTATTGGAGAAATTAATGTCTCAATATTTCTATGTGGCATTGTACATTTATTGATTAAAGTGAAAAACCATATACAAAACATGATAATGAAAATGAGAAGGACATTCGATGAACATGAAGAATGTAATGCATCATCATCAGATAAATATATATTAAAGTCTTCAAAATAATTGAGAAAACCGGTTATTGGAATAATTTGAATGCTTAAATTAAACGTTAAAGTTATAAGAAAATATATCATATATAATAATATTTTATTCGATATTTTATAGGTTATTAAAATTATAATTGGACTCTCGAAATATTAATAGGAAATATTAACAAGTAAAAAAATATAAATAAAAATTCTGAAAATGATAAATAAAAAATTTCAAATATTATGAAATTCCTACTTTTATTATATTCTTGGCGACGTTAAATGCCGCGATCCAAAGCAAAACAACAATGCAGGCAGAGGCGAAATCCTCGACTTCTTCGCAAGTGATATTGCTAATGACTCTAACAATCCCTCGAAACACGTTCACGAATGTTTGCATGGATTCGATGCCTAGGTCCCTTAGGAAACAGATCACCTGGAAAATCAGGTTCATCACCGCTAGTATCAGCTCGATTATCCTTGCCAAGAAATCGAAAATGATGTCGAATAACTTTTCGATGGTCTCCCATAGCCAGCAAGTAATTCGCGAGAAAAACTCGACGAATTCTTGGGTTACATTTGACATACGATTTTTCATTTTTTGAGATAATTCCTATTCTCATTTACATAGCTTCTAATTCAAATTTCTTTGATTTTCCTGTCACGTTTCACATCGAATCGAATTTTGTACTTCATGCGCTCTTTAAGAATAATGATTCGATTTTGGATAAATTCAGAGAATTTTTATTCTCGAGTTTTTTGTTTTTTTTTTTCTCTCTTTATTTCTTGCAGATTTCGTGACATTTTTTCAACGTACATATAGCAAAGATCAATTAAAACAAGCGCCTTTATATTCTTGAATTTACTGTGAACTCGACTTTGTTTGAACTGTAAAGAAAAAATACAAAGTTTGGAGTGAAAATAGAATACTAAGAACTTCTTCTTTGAATATCATTCTTGTTTTCTTTTTGTTTAATTTAATTTCGTTATAATGTCATTTAAAATTTGGATTTAGGTTAGTATAAACTATTAATTTTTTTTTTTTAATATTTGAAAATAATATTTAATAGTATATTTATTATATATTTATTTCTGTAAATAGAAATTGTAACTAATTTATTTTTTTCATAATTAAAAAGAAATATATAAATTTCTTTATTAATATTAATAATAAGTATTAATAAATTAATAATAAAATAAGAGATTCAAATTAAACAATGATATTTATAATTAATTATTAATACAAGATTAAGTAATATTATTTAATAAAAAAAAATATTTTTCTAAAAAGTAGAGATTATAAATTTCTAAAGATGTAAATTGTTTCAATTTTAATTTTTTTGTGAAAATACTTTATAATTTTTCAAAATCACAAAAATTTTTTTTAAAATATATTTTTTTATCTAAGTTTAAGAATAAATATTTTTTTACGTGTTATAAATATTTTATTAAAATTATACACAGATTTATAACTTAAAATTCCTTTTATTGGATATTCTATACAATCTGCGACAATTCCATATATGTAATATATATAATATATATAATTCGATTGTATTCTTAAGCAAATAACTATAGTCACAAATGACACTTTCTATGCATGAATATTAATAAAACAATAGTTACATTATACAATATAATTATAATTATAATGGCAGTTGTTGCTCTTTCTATTCTGCAAACTATCAAATAGTATCAAACAGTGATTCTCTATATGTTTTTTTCTTCATAAATAATTTTTTTCTTTATATATATTTGGACCTTTAAATTCCTTTTATTATACTAAATTTTCATTTGATATATTGAATAAATGCAATAATTTACGAACGAAAGTAAAAAAATGCTTTCGATATTTCACTTACAAGATATTATATTTTCTTTTATCTTTGGTCCACAGCTAAATTGGTCAAGTTACTGATTTAAATTCGAAGTGTTCCTCTTAAATTGTCTCAAAACTTCTTTTTATTTTTTTACTATTATTTATTTTTTTAAAACCCTTATTTCATTTTTTTAAAATAACGATCAAAGTCGATTATGCTTAAATATTTCAATAAAATTTTATCATTTGTAAAATTTTATATATCTTATATACAAAGTATCAGAATTATATTTTTCTGAAATATCCATTTTAATTTATAATAATGATTTTATTCTATTTTCACAATAATTTTGACTTAGGTATTGAGTATTTGAAATATTCAAGATGATTTTCAATGTTATTAAAATAATAAATTTTTCTATGGATAATCATCAATTCATTTGATTATTTTATTTGACGTATTATAATCGTAAAAGAATAATCTATAATCTAATAAACTTGTAATTTATTCGAGATAATAACTTTAAATATCATTGAAAGAATAAATTTTTTTTTATCATCAAATCATTATTTCATTTAACATGTAATTATAAAAGCAATCTATAATCTGATCAATTTATAACTCTTTAATATTAATTAATAATTTTTGCAAAAGAATTTAAAATATTTAATAAAAAAATATATATCTATTTTTAAAAAGTTATAAAAGAAAAATAAATTAGATTGTCATGACCATCAAAATTATTCAAATAACAAAAAGAATTTTTGGGACAATTTAACATTATATAGATAATTGTTTCCTTTATATATATATATATATTATATATATATATTGTATATATATATTGTATATATATATACAATAATTATCTATCGTTTAATTAACACGTGATGTTACTTAGTTTAGTTTCACGTGATGCAAATTAGTTCAAGAAAAATCGATAGAGTTAAAAGTATGAGTGAAACTGCTTGCCGCGTAGATCCATTACAGGCGTCTGCATCGTTGCATGATTGTACACAACCTCGAACATATCTAAAAATCGTAATTTAAAGTCAGAATATTAAGATCTATATATTGTTAGAATTTTTATATATAATTAAAAATGAGTTACGTAACTTGAAATAGGAATTTTGTTAAATCGTTTAATTTTATGTTTGGCAATTTGTTAACTTTTTAATTGGAAATTAAGGAAATATGCAATTTTAATCGAACTTAGGAAAATCTATTCTCTTGAGCTGAGAATATGTATATCAATACGATAGCAAAAGTTTCATTGTTGCAATCTATGAAGATTTATAAAGTTTATATAATTATTTCTTTCGAAATTTAAATATCTTTTTTGGAATGTAATATATAATGTATATAATATGATACATTTAATATATAATGGATATATAATTTAATTATTAATTATAAATATTATATATTAAATACATTATTATTATGAAAGTTATAAATATTATATTAAATTTAAATTGTAGCTTTATTTTATGCTGAATATAATATTTTTTCATAATTTCAAAAAATAGGTCAACTTATAAATGAAATCGTTTCAAAAATCTGATTTCAATAATTTAAAAAATAATAACATTTATATTATATACATAACAACTTTTATAAAAAATATTTTTTTTTCAATTAAAATACTTTAATGTTAATTAATGTATTTTTTTTAAAAGATTATATTTATTTTTAAAAAAGATTATAATTAAAAGATTTAATTATCTACAAAATTTTACAATGAAGAAAATAAAGTATAATTGGGTTAATGTGATGAATATAATAATATTATTTAAATTGTTTAAATTGTTGTTTGTATTTTTTTCTAGTATTTTTTATTTTGCTATAACAATAATTTTATTTTTTTTAGAAAATTCAGAAAATTTATAATAAACAAAATTCAAATATTTATTATAATTAAAGAAATGAATTATAGAAATTTATATTTTTCATATGAATATAATGCATAGATATTACGTTCTGAATATTTTAAAAATTTTTATAATTTTGAATTTTTTATAAATATATAAACATCATAAATATATAATCTAATAATTAATTAAATTTTAATTGATTTTTTGCAATTAAAATTGATTTTTAAAACGATGTTACAATTTTACAGAATTAATTAAAAACAAATTCTTTCGGATAAGCAATTTTTTAAATAATCGATTACGAAGAATCAAATTTGTGATGAAATAATTAAAAATTGAACAATCAGATATAAAAGTTATGTATCAGAAAACATATTTCATAAAAGAAATGCATTATAAAAAATAAATTAATCATTTTTAGATACTTAAAATGTATCTCTTAGAAACATTTTCAGATATATTATAATTTAAACACATATATTAATATAATATAATAATATGTTAATAAATATAATTAAATACATATTATTGCGTTTGGATAATGGATTATTGCATTATTGACAAATATGTGGATAATTGAAATTCATGTGGATAATGTGAATAATCAATTATATTCTACTATATTTAAAAGTTGACCTATTTCATTGAATTCATATAATATTACAAAATGTTATTTCATAAAAAATATTAAGAAACCGATTTACTTCATTACACTTCTCAACATACGTTAAAAACAATGTTAAAAAATTCGAAACTGTTCTACAATTGCAATATATAAATATATAATTCGTTTTAATTGAAACATGCATTCCCTGAGAAACAAAGTATTGATTAAAATAAACGTATACAGACGTAGCCACTTATTTTTCTTTTTTTCTTCTTTCTTTCTTTCTTTCTCTCAATCGTCACAACCTCGTGCCAACTATAATAAGGGTCAATTTCAAACGATGTAGCATTTGCAATTAGCGCCGTGGCACAAAGGAAAGCAAGCTCAAATTACATTTCTTCTCGTACGTCTCTATACTTACTTGTCGTCGAAGTAGAACCCTCCACAATGAGACATTCTTATGATTTCGGAGTCGGTCGTTAGAGTTCCGCTGTCTAGCGCGCAGCTTCTCACCGTCAAAGAGATCCCGGACTCATCTAGTAAATAACACGTTAATTACAAATATTTATACGTATTTTTCTATTTATATAATATTTCAACGTGCCGCAAAACCGAAGAAATGTGAAAGGGTTGAAGTTTTACCTGAGTTGATATTTGTATAAATACATTTATTTACTTTTTGTTTTAATTCTGTGTGTTCTGTGGAAGAGAATTTAAAACTTTATGTAGATGAAATTTTATGTATATCGTTTTTGTGTACTTTTTTTTTTTTTTAATTAAAAGTAATAGTAAATTATATTAAACAGATATATTAAACAGGGAAAAAATATTGATCATTAATAAAAAATTAATGTGGCTGTATTATATGTTTAAATATAATTTTAAATAATATAAATAATTAAATCTTAATTAAAATAAAATAAAATAATATAATAATGTGAATGATAATATTATAATTTATAATAATAATATTATAATTTATTAATAATAATAATAATAATATATAAATTATTATATATATTAATAATAATATAAATAATGACGTTAAATGATGTTAAATAAAATAATTTTAAAATTATCTAAATCTAATCTAAATAAAAATATTCTTCTTGCTTTTTATTTTCGAAATTTTGTATAGACATAATTTTTGAAATTTTCTGAAATTATTTTAAACGCAAGTCTGCTGATTATTTTAATATTTTATATATTTGTTAATACATTTCTAAAATTATCTCAATAATATAAAAGTTAAATATAGAAATAAAATTCTTTTTTGCTATGATGATTTCCAATAATAATCAAAAGTTGTTTTCTGTAATAATATTTAAATCTGAATTTTACCAAGAAATTTTTCAAGCTAACACAAACATTTAAAAATTTTTTATTTATTTTCAACATATATGCATAATGTTTTTTTCAATATAATTTTAAAGAAATTTAAATTTGCAATAGAATGTATAAAAAATTATTCATTTTATTCAGTATTCATTTTAAAATAACAATAAATTTATAAAATATAAGACCGAAGAAGAAATATTATAATTAATAATATAGTAAAAAATAAAAAAAAGTAAGCAAAAGAAAAGACGTATTGCACATAAAACCTATGAAGAAAGGCAATTTCTTTCCGCTATTAGAAATTTATAATAGAATTTTTACCGTTTAAAAGTACTTATCTTTATCGTTTTCGAAACACTCTAATTAACAAACACACATTGCGAAATTTCTCGAAATTATTCACAATTGAATCCGTCGATTCTTTCGAGCGATGTATTAACTTTCCACCGGTGAAACCTCCGTAAACAAGTAGTAGATACTATACCGGAAAGCATATACAGTGTATTCGTTGAACAGGCAGCGGCGAAAAGGGGGTTAAGGGCCACTCGTTATTACAAAAAAGAGGAAAGTTTTACCATATATGCCCGCTATTTTGATGCACGCAGTCGCGGGGAAAAGACCATCGCGCCCTTTGCGACCTCCCAAGCAGGGCGACTCTAAGAAGGCGAGGCTTCCGTTGTTGTGAAACGGATCGTCGCAGGGCTTATTGTCGCCGTCGATCGAGACGCACTTGAAACAATCGATGGCCCATCCTAATGCATCAAAGCCAAAGTAAATTAACCAGCCATTTAAAAAATTTTAATTCGTTCGCATCATATTTGTATTTGAGAAATAACATTTAATTTTACGTATCATATGATTATATGTTTAATTGTATTATTTGTATAGCTTTGTATAATTGTTTAGAATGTCAATATTATTTATTTTTAATATTAATAAATTCGAGCATTGATGGTAATATGATGCGAATAGGTTAATGGATTAATAATTATATTGTTATAATTTATTATTTTCTTCATAATGATATTTTTCTATTCTTGCAAGGAGCAAGTAGAGGAAGTAGATTTTTAGAAAATAGAATATTTCTTTATTTCTATCTTAAGTTTTTTTAAAATGATACTTACATATAAAAATAATTTTCAAGTATTTTTTTTAAGTATTATTATAAGTATTTTTATAAATACAAGAAAAATTATATTTCAAATAAAATACTTATATGAATTAAATACAAGATTTTTCATTTTTGTAATTGAAATTTATATCTTTTATTTTCTATGATATTTGGTAAATAGTAAATTTACTTGTGATTTAAGCATTAAATAAAATAATGTTTTCAAATAATATTTGATTTTAATTTTAAATGAAATATTATTTTCAGAAATATTTTATTTATGGAAGTATTTCACTTTTTAATATTTTGTTTTAAACTATTTCAATTTTTTTTCTGTTGATTCATTTGAAAAAAAAAAGAAAAAATGATTTTTTAATATTTTAAACGAACTTGAAAAATATTGGATCATGTAAGAAACAAATTAATTGATTTCAACGAGGTTAATTATTTTTCTCTTAAAAATTTATACACTTATAATTATATAACTGATTAATTCCATTTTTTAAAAAATCATATATTTTTTGTGTACAAAATGTAGAATTTTCATCAATTCCATTTTTAAAAAAATTTTAAATTTCGTTTTAAAATATATAATTTTTCAAAAAATGAATCAATAAATATATAAGCTTTAAAAAAATAAATAATTAATTTCGATAAAATTGTTCAATTTAATTTTTGCGCAACTCAATATTTCTCAAATTTAATTTGATATCAAAAATATTAAACAATGATTTTTTTTTTTTGACTTTTTATTTTCAATTACATGCTAAAATTTTTCTTATAATATTTAAAGCAAGATCGTGTTGAAACGAGATTGAAAAATGAGAATTTGAATATTGTAGACAGGATATTAAAAATTCTAAAATTATTACATGAGGAACTTGAAGAAAAAGTAGTACAAATGATAAATAATTTAATTCGAGAAAATTGTAATTTAACAATTATGAATTTTAATAGAACGATTCGTATGAAGATATTAAAAGATTTTCATCTGTATATTTTATTGTACTTGTATACATTTCAAAATTGCAATTTAACAAAATTTTCTAGATAAATGCTCGTCTTAATCGTTAATTACATCATTTCCTGTAATTATTTCATTTTTTTATGAAAAAATAAAATTATATTACTTTTCCATTGAATCTTCGTATAATTTGCGAAAATAGAAAGTAAAAAATTAAGAAAGAATTCAATACGTTGATTTTCAATCAAAAATTTTAACCAATTAAAAGCTAATGTAATCCAATCCAATTATTCTCGTATCTTAAATATTTATTTTTCTTCATCTTATAATTAATTTTTTTAAATATTAAAAGTTTAAATATTAGAATTTAAAATGTTACACTTGAAAATTTTTATTTAAATTAATGAAATTCTAAAACTTATGAAATTGAGAGAAAATCGTGAAGTATTTTACTGATGATTTTTTTCCTCATTCAGAAATCTTCACGTTTCAGATTCTGTCGTGTAGATTTTCCATCTTCGTTTTTTTTAATTTCTCATGGAATTCCTTTGAAAGATAGGAGGACCGTAAATTCAACACTATTCAACACATTTTAAAGCTATTCCATTGATTTCAGGATTTTGATTATTCACCTCAAGATACGATCACATTGTCTCTTTCACCTCTTCATTTCATTTTTTATTGTTTTTATCTATTATATAAAACTACAATATTGATCCAGGATCACATATTGATAAAAATTTCAATTTTTTACAACAAATTGTTTCTAATTATGTACAATCAATTGTACATAATTTAAAATTATTGTGAATAACTTATTATTGTTTGCATTTATTTGTATTTATTAATCATTAATTATTGTAATAAAAAAATGTCTTATTAGAAAATTATTGCAAAAATAATAAAAAGCTTTTTAGAATATTATTACAATTAGATATATACAATTATATATTATATTAATTATAAAATATCTTTATTTACTATAAGATTATTATGTATACTCTTAAATTAAGTGAAATTAATTGAAAATTTTATAAATTGTACTTAAATAAGTTCTTTCTTCTTTATTGAAGATCAAATATATTATTATATGTATTAAATATTAAATTTTTTTATGAAATCTATAAAATAAAAATAATAATTAATATCTACATCTATATTTTTTTTATGAAAAAAAAAAAGAAAGAAAAGAAATATTGAAGATTTTGAATTTACTACACAGTTAGTAAATTCGATAGCCAGAGGCTGTATATCTAACACACAATTCTACATAAACTAACTTCAACGGTCTTCAAACGAATCTTTAATATCTTGCCTTATTTATTTAGTAGCTACTTAAAAGAGTCTTAGCTATTCACTGTGTCAGATGCAAAGTGTTGAAATATTATACATAATTAGTATTTATTGATTCTTTTTTATCGAAGAACAGAAAGCTAAACTTGTAATTAAATTTCTTTTTTTTTTATTTAATAAGTCAAATTCATACATGTGATTAAATGTTATAAAGAATATAAAAAAATTAACACAATATCTATTTTTAATAAAAAATTTAAGATACGTAGAATTTGATTTCAAATTAAACTCTTTAGAATGAAATAATTTTGATTCAATAAATACTACAATAATAAAATCTATATAATAATAAAATACTATTATTCAATTGTTCAATTATCTACAAATATCTACTAATTATTATAAATAAATATTTATGCAAATTTATATTTTATGAACATGATTATGTCAAGAATGTAATGATGGCTTATTTATGTTAAATATTATATAATTGCAATTATGATACTTCAATATATTCAAATATAAATAGATATCATTAACTTTTTTTAAACCAAAGTTTTTTCCAAGATATTTTTTTATTAATTATAATTAATATTTTTCATAAAGAAAATGTGACATATAAAATTTAGAATTTGTTTTAGCAAAAATTTATTATTATTATTATTCAATTATTTAAATAATTAAAAAGAGAGAATTATAGATAATATATCATTAAAAAGATATTAAAAAGAATAATATCAAATTAAAAAAAGAATTTACACAACTTTAAATTTTTTATAATCATATAATTATCAAAATGAATATTTAATAAATGATAATGAACATTTTATAAATTTTTCTATTTTTTTGTACTTTAATATGTCGTTAAAAACAACTTTGTGGTAATATCTAATGTACATAAATGATTACATTTCAAGATAATAATAATATAATAAGAATAATTGAATGTAATTTGATAAAAAGTTGCATTGCATGTTTTATTATTTTCAAAAATAAAAAATAATTTATCATTTTGACCAATTATACTTGATATTAAATAAACATTCATAATCTAAAATATCATCATCAATATCATCGATAATGTTCTACATTAATTAATCTACATTTTTATTTAAAAAAATGATCTACAATTTGAAATACTATGCGCTGATAATATGCGCTGATATTCTGTACTAATTAGCCTACATTTTCATTTAAAAAACTAATCCAAACAACACTTAAAAACTACTCTCTAATTAAGTCTACACTAATTAATCTACATTCAAAATACTATATAAAATTTGAAAATTATTTTACGTTAATTATTTTCATTTGAAAAATTGATTCACAATCTAAAATACTTTATAATATCCAAAAATTATTTTATTTTTTAATTTAAAATATTAATAACTTTTTACTAATTAGTCTATATAAATATTAATATAAACGTCCAAAAATTATTATACGCTAATTAATCTTACATTTTTATTTATAAAACTAATTCACAATCTACAATATTATACAATATATAAATATTTATCAAAAAACTATTCTACATTAATTAATTTATATTCAAAATAATATCCAAAAATTATTCTAATTAATCATTTTACTATTCTATATTCTATATTCTATATTCTATTCTTTTTTAAAAAAAAAACTTTTCTAAATATAATAATCTAAAATACCATACAACAGCACTCTAATTAATCTACATTTTAATTTAAAAAGACTGACCTTTCGAAACGAGGATCGCGATCAAACCGAAACAGACGATCCAGAAGAGTCGGGGATCCATCTTTGGCCAAGCGTTGAGCGCTTTTCCCCGGATGTACGATCGCCTGGTTGCCGTCAGCTGCTGAATGCCCGAGGCCTCGAGTCGAGTTCCTCCAGAATTGTCATGTCAGACAGAAGAAAAAAACCGATGTCGAGAGATCAACGTCTTCCTAGACGTGAATCGAATCTGACCGAAAAATCCATATATAGAGAGAAGAATCCCCCTGAGAGATATCGGTGGTGTTCCTCGACCACGCAATGTGTCCACGACCAACTCTCGACGGCCAAGTGTGTTTTGTCGGTGGTTACCAAGGCGATGATTTCGAACGTCGTCGATCCACACCTTTATTCCGCGTTTATTCCACGCCGATCGATGATCTTCCGCGATGGGTTGGAAAAAACAGCAGTTTCTCGTTCGCAATTTTTCCTTCCCCGAGCCGCTTTTTTGCCCGAATCGACCCAGCTGATGTGACTATTGGACGCCTCATAGGCTGGAACACGGTTGGTAATTGCGTGATTCTGTGTTTATTCGCGAGCTTGGCACACGCGAATTGTAGGCGCAGTAGATGAGTTCGTATTACGTGTGTGGATATCTCACGTGGAAAGGTGTCGACTTGTCGTGGATTTTCGTGCCTCGTTTCAGCGAAATGGGCGTTTGAATATTCGTGGGTCGCGTCGGTGATGGTGATCGGGATGGGGAATGTACTATGGCTCGTCCAGGTGTGTAGATTCTAATTGGAAACGTGTATTTGCATAATATGTATCGTGGGAAATAATATTAATTGGGAAGGGTGGTTAATGCGATTTTGATTATGCTTTTAACGAACCGAATTTTGTTCGCAAGTGGAACGTGTGATATTTAATTGTAAGTGAGATTTTTAAAATCGTATCGGAGATGCGATAATTTTTTTTTTTAAATTTGTGTAAATGAAATTTTTTTAAGAAATTTCAAAATTATTAAATTTTTTTTTGAAACTTATGGATATTTTAATTATAGTAACAGTTAGGTGATTTTAAAATTAAGTGTAAAAAAGTGGATTAATACAAATTTTTATATAAAAT
Organism: Apis mellifera; assembly: GCF_003254395.2. NCBI lineage: Eukaryota > Metazoa > Arthropoda > Insecta > Hymenoptera > Apidae > Apis > Apis mellifera. Next base: position 2,075,319 of record NC_037649.1, read on the forward strand.
TTTTTAGGATTTTAAAATTAATGAAACTTTTTTAAATTTATCTACGAATAAAATTTTTGAAGATTTTTTTAATTTGATAATAATAAGAGAATATTTGTTATAAAAGATTTTTACAAAAAAATAAGAAATTTAATAAATATAATTAATATTAATTAAGACTAGAAATGTTATTTTGTAAGAAGATTTATAATGTCCATATTTTATTAAATTTTAATAACATGAGAGAAAATAGTAAAATTAGGGCAAATATAATATATAAATAATAGAGAATATCTTGTACATCGCATCGCCAGGTTATTGACTAAGACATAATTCATGCACAGTGATATTAAGTGACTACATAACAAAGTATCTCAAGGGAAATTTTATTATACTAATATATTTTGATAGTAACTTTATAAAGAATAATAAAAATTATTAAATAATTTTTTTATATATTTTGTTATTATGTACGTTTAAATATTTATAATTTATATTAAAAATTTTTTAATATAAATATGTAAATTTTAGCATGTTTCAATTTTTAAATTATTAAAAATTATATATACAATATATTATATATTTATATAAATTATATATTTGTCAAAATTTTTGATTACTTGTATAAAAATAATATCAAAATTATTTAATATAAATATAAAAATTATTGAAATAGATATCTAATTAATTGTGTCTGAATTTAAATAAAATATAATTATTTATTGTTACAGATATTCATTGTACTTACTTTGTATGCGACGAGCTGCTTAGAGGCAGTGATATCCCGTAGACGGTCTCGATGAGAAATTATTGGAATCCGTGGAAACGAGGAGATAATAAGGATGAATTCAAAATTCCGCGGGTCGCGCATGCGCATCGGTCCACGGGCCAATCACCTCGTTGCTTCGAAGCGGCCGTCCGTCTCTGTCGTAGCGACACTGCGGGTACACGATGTGATAGTATTTTTCGAAAAATGTGTCGATCTTTCGCGCACTCATGCATCCGCTTTTTCACGTGAGCCAGCCGCGATCGCCGTGTGCTTTATCTTGTGCTTGCCATCGCTGTTGGCGTGTGAATAATGGGCCAGTCGTCGAGTAACACCGGACACAGCGGTGAGTGTCGATTTTACATCCGTATTCGTAATTGTGTGTTGTTGGTCGTCCCGACGTTTTTTCGAGTTGCACTGCACGCTTGACATGTGTCAACTGCGAGGGCTCTTGACTTTGCTGCCAGCTCCTGCGCAAGTTTCGTTGACTTTTTCCGTGGCATTGCGTCGTTTGCGACGAGAACCTTCTCGACAGGGCCGTGTTTTCGCCGAAACAACGGTAGTTTCTCTTATAGGATACAATGATCACGTTGCCTTTGAGGTTATGTCAATGGGCACATTGATGTAACACGGCGATTGTAGAATCGCTTTTTGGTTCGTTTATTGTGTTATCGTGTTACGTGACATCTCCGTGTTTGGTATTGTTTATTTTTTTATAATACTTCTTTTCGTTGTTTCGATGTTACTGTTTGGTCATCATCGATTGTTGATTTAACTACCGCAGTGGTTGAATCTGCGCAAAACGATCGTTATCGCCATAGCGTTTTTTTTAAATTCAGTCGATCGGTTAAAGTTTTTTCGTATCTTATCGTTGTAAAAATTCTGAAGTTCTATTCATATACGATACAAATGTTATTGTTTGTTTTTTTTTTTTTCGTTTAAATCGTTCTACTTGCCATTGAATTATCTAAATTTTTACGTTCTATAGGGTATCAGAATTATTTGAAAATGAATCAGAATAATCAACAATTTTTTATTATTCAATTGTGAATTTTTAAGTTTTATAGTCTTTAAGTTTCATATTTTTCTACAAAATATGAATATAAATAAAGATAATATAAAAGCTTTGTTATGTAATTATATATATATATTAATAGCTGTTTAGATAATTAATTATTATTTTAATAGGTAAGATAATATAAATGAAACTTGTTCAAAAAAAGAAATTAAATTTTAAATATATAATCCATTAGATCATGTGTACATTTTCTTAAAATATTTGATTCTCGAAATTGAGATGGAAATATACTTCCTTTCTTACCGACCGAACATCCAAATCGATTGTACATAAGTGACATCTGTAGGAGATTTGTAATTTACGTTATCGATAATAAAGGAAGTATTATTTTTATACAGTGAAAAATTTGTTATATTATTTGTTATGTTGTGTAATCATATAACTGATTAAAATACTGATTAATAAATAAAATTTAATAATTTGTATGAAAAAAAGAATTATTATTAAAAATATATATAAAATTATATATAAAAATTAATATAAAAAAAATTATATGTATATACAAATATAAAAAAATAAGTAAATCATTTCACACTTTTTCATTCAATCCTAGCTTCTTTATATCAATTAATTAATTTTCTTATTAATTTAACGTCATTATTTATTAATCACATTTTAATTTAATTTTTTTTTTTTATAATTTTTTAAAATATATATAAAAATTTTGTTAAACACAATGTAAGGCAAGTTTTTGAAGAAATACTTATAAATATACTTATAAAATGAATTATAAAGTTAAAAGAGAGTTAAAAGTGGAAATTTATTTTAAGACGAATAATGTAAATAAAGAAAATAAAAGTTTAGAAAAACATAATATCAATTTTTATAATTTTTAAAAACTGTTTTTTTAATATTAATTAAAATAACAAAAAATATATAAAAAAAACATTAGATAAATAACAACATATATAATATAAGATGTTTTATATAATTGCAAGATGTTATAATTAATAAAAAATAGAGAGAAACATAAATTGGATTAAAAAGAAAATTTTTAAGTAAATAAAGTGCAATTTTTCACATTTTATAGTTGCATCAATTGAGTATAAGAATAAAATTTTTAAAAAATGATTAATTAGTAAGATATATATTCTAAAATATTTTAATTATTTAATCAATTTATATTCTTAAATAAATAATTAATTAAAATTAAAAATATATTTTTTTTTTAATAAAAAAAGTACAAATATATAAATTCATATTATAATTATATGATATTATATATTTATACAATTTGTGTAATTCATATATATTAGATTATTCATAGAAATGTATATAATTTATACAAATATTTATACAAATATTTTATTTCTATTTAGTTATAATTGTATATATATATAAAGAATAATTGTATATATAATATATATATACCAAAATTTTAAAAATATATAAAATGTTTACTTATATATTTTTAAAATTTTTGAAAAAGTTATTATTTATCAAATTAACCAATATTTACAAAAAGTTTTAATTTTTTACTATATTTCATATATAAAACACTTTCATGCAATAGAAAAGATTTATCTAAAATATAATATATTTCTATAAATATAATTTATTCTCACAATTGATCTGTATGTGGTACATGAAATATAGTATGATATACAGGAAATTTTCTTTAACTCTTTTCTTTAACTCTTTAACTCGAAGTTTCAAATAAAATAATTTCCAATATATTTACGTAAAATCATTCCATATCTAATTATATCACCAATTACAGAATATTTATTTATAAGTTATTTATAAATTTTTATAATTTATATGATATTAGATTATGTACATATAGAAAAAGATTATTTTATCTCCATTTAATTATAAATTGTATGTATAAAAAAAAAATTTAGATATACATATGTTAAAACTGAGATTCTAGAGATTGAAACAAATGCAAAATTTGATATTTAAAATTATTTATTAAAACTATTTTTTAAATTATAAGCAATTTAAATTTTGCAGAAGCAATATGGCACGAAAGTGAAAAAAGTTCTCCATTATACTTTGTCTAATGTAAAATTAAATTGCTTATAATTTGAAAAATAAGTTACATGAATATATACAATGAACATATTTACATATCAATTTCTCTTTTGTATCAACTTTTGTACCATATATATGGACAGAAGCTTTAAAAATATATTTCTTTACATATCATTAATTACATAAAATAATATGTTACCAAAGAAATCCATAATTTCGTTCAACAACTCAAAAAAATTCATCATTCCACAATCATCCGTACAAATAAATTAATTTTTGTACATTATATACACATCCTATGAATAGAAGCTTTAGACATATACAAAATATACTTTTCTATTAATTTACTGATTATCCTTAATTACATAAAACAATACTCTACCTATCTTTAAAATTTCCAATTTTAAAACTAATTATCCAATATGCAAGGGAAACACTTCCACAGAGCAAAAGAGGAAAAGACGCGACATCGGGAACAATATATCTCACCAACACAATTTACTTTTCATAATCCACTAGCCAAAGGAATCCAACACCGCATATAACTCGCCTGTCCGCGCGAATCATTCGGGCAAACAGATCACCGAGCCTTGTTAATTAATCGACAATCGCGAAACGAGACGTTTCCCTTCCGTACAAATATTTTACCAGCTGCGTTTCTTTGCCCCGCCGTGAGGGAACACCTTTCGATTTCATTTCGTACGGTGGTGGTGCTCGGTCGGGCTTGCAAGATGGTGTTGTACGTGGTAGCGGGCTCGGGCGCAGGTACGCGTATACTTTGGCGTGGGGCACAGATGTTATTGTCATATGGCAGACACACGGCTCTCGGGATTCGTAGCCGTAAAACCGCGACTGCAGGTCCGCACAAATCCTTGGTAAGGTAGCCGGCGCGGCTCTGTAATATTATCTAATCGACGTCACGCGAGTGGACTTAATGGAACAATTCGATTTAAATATCAAGACGATTAAGGTTAAGGATGTTTTATGTCTTCTTTTTATTTTCGTTTTCGTTTTTTTTTTTTTTGTGAATTGATTTGGATGATAATATGAGAATCATAGTAATGGAATAGTTTGATTTAAAATTAAGGATATTTTATTCTTTCTTTTTTTTTTTTTGTTTGTTTGTTTCGTTTTGTGAATAATATGAGAATAATGACTCATTTTAAGTAGATGATTAGGATTAAAAATATTTTATGTCTTTTTTTTTCTTTTTTTGTGAATTGAGTTAGGTGATGATGATGATTATGAAAGTTATATGTAAGTTAAGGTTTATATATATATATATATATATATATATATATATATATATATATATATATATATATTTAATATTTATAGAAAATAAATAAATATAACATGAGTAATTAATCGAAATAATTTAAGATTAAGGATTTTTTTTTCATTTTTGTGCATTAATTTTTGAAAATTTTCTTGATATTATTGAAACGATTAAGAATTTTTTATTTCTTTTTTTTTTTTTTGAATTAACTTGCTAATATTATGAAAATTATAGTATCTTTTTCTTAATATTGAAATGATTTATTTTGTTTACTTAAATTAATGTTTTGATAATTTATATAAATTTTTGGATAATATTAGGTTTTCATATTTCGTTATGAAATGTATTCATAAATATATCTCATAAATATATAAATCTATTTAGAATTTAGTATGTATATAGTAAATATTCTATTAGATAATATTTATTGTACATCAATTAATGTTTATAAATTTGAAGTTTGTTAGTATTTTTTTCTTAACTCTTTCTTGATATTAATTATTAAATGATTAAGATTAAGAATTTTTTCTCTTTCTTTTTTACTTTTGAAAATTAATTCTTAAAGATTTGTGTAAAGTTATGGAAAATATCATAAGAATTATAGTAATCTTTTGCTTGATATTATACAATTTTCAGGTTTTAGATGTATTTATGAAAGAATTAGGATAATTTTCTTTCTTTTTTTGAATTTTTGAAAAAAAATTCCATTATTGAATTTATTCATTCATTTTTGGATTTTATGATTCTTCGTTTTATGAGAATTTTTTATTTATTTCTTCTACATAATCTATATTTATATCTGTAAGATTTTTAAAAAAAATATTAATAATTATTATTTCATTTGATATCATAAATTCTTTAATTTCTTATATAAATAATTTGCAATATATTGGTGATAATTTTTTAGTTTCTCTTGCTTTCTTATTATTTTCCCAAAATTTATAAAAAATATAAATAATTATTCTTTTCTCTTTTCTCTTCTATTTCTTGAGACTTCATCCTCTTTTCTTGAGTTATATATTTCTTGAAGTTCCTTAAAATAATTATTTTTTGTTAAATATATGATGACACGCAGCTTTTAACTTTTTTAACTTGCATATTTTTCAGCAAAACTTTCGTTTTACAAGTTAAGTTATATTTTTATTATTAATAAGAAATATGAAAATATTTATTCATTTACGTAATAAAATAAAAAATATATATATATTTATTACGTAGAAAAAAATGAAATATATTCACTTTACTGTTAAATATCTTTGTTATACAATATAAAAATCATGAAGATACAAATTTATCGTTTTTTCATTTAATTAAATAGACTCTTCAGTTAGATAATTTCATATGAATCAACGGAAACATAATTTTGCACAATTGTATTGCACAATTTCATGTAACATCATAAAAGTATTGAATATTGGGATAGAGCAAAAGAATAAAAATTGCATAATAATTTTCTTAAACAGCGAAAAGAAAATTTACCCTCTTAATCTCTCACGTTTCACCGAAAAATCCAAATCCAATTCGTTAAAATTCAAACAATTCTCAACAATTCATTCTAACAAATTCATTTAATAATTCGAGATTAAAATCACCTCTCCATGTCCAAAATCATCGTGATCGATAAAAATTCCCCATGAATTTTAAAAATGGGGGGAAAACGGCGATTCAAAAAGAGCGAGAAATAAAAGGAATGGGGGGGGAGGGGGAATTTAAATAGGCTTGGGTCGAGGCTTGTTGGCATAATCGATATCACGGTTGCAAGCCGGTGTGATTAATTAGCAGCGGAAACGTGGCGACGTGGAGGTCAAAGGTAAGACTTCCGGGGGGGAGGGGGGAAGCGGCGAAGGAAAGCCTCGTAGACGATGCAGCGACTGTGGTTCAGGGCAGCGACCCAATTCTCATGTGTATTTATACCTAGAAGACGCTATGCCGGCTGCGTGTGGCCATTTTCGAGTGGGGAGAGGGAGAGAGAGAGACGCGGGGCGGGCCGATGAAAGACAGGGAGGAAAGAGAACCGTCTCGTGCGTCACGAGACACGGCACGGTGTCTAATGAATTTGGAAATTTAATTCCGACCGATTCGACCGGGGACAGCGCGGCATGAAACCGGTTGGTCACTGAGTAATTTCGACACCACGGGATTATTTATAGACGAGCAATAAGTAATAAAGAAGATTTTTAACCTTCCGTAGTTAGATGCGTCTGGAGAGTGATTCAAGTAATCAGTTTGGGGGTTCCCAACTTGTATTTAAAATTGAGGGAGATATTTGGGTAAGGCAGTAGATGGAGCTATTAAAATATATATGTAAGTTCAATTTCATTTGATTATTTTCTAATGACGATAATAATAGGAGGAACAATGAAGAAGAATTTTTAATTTTCTGTAGATTTTCCTAGATGCGTCTGGAGAGTGATTCAAGTAATCAGTTTGGGGGTTCCCAACTTGTATTTAAAATTGAGGGAGTTATTTGGGTAGTAGACGGAGCTATTAAAATATATGTAAGTTCAATTTCATTTGATTATTTTCTAATGACAATAATAATAGGAAAAACAATGAAGAAGAATTTTTAATTTTCTGTAATTAGATGTGTCTGGAGAGTGATTCGAATGATTAGTTTTCTAACTTGGTCTAGGGAGTTCTAGAATCGAGGGAGTTATTGTTGGTTAGATTGTTAATAGATGGCGCCATTAAAATATGGATAATTTCATTAGAATAATTAATTTAGAAGTCTAGAGAATTTTAAGCAATTTTAGGAAGATTAATATTTTTATAATTGGTAGATGGTGATATTAAAATATAGATAAGTTGAATTTAAATTGAATTTTTAATTTATAAGCGATCTAGGGAATTTTAATTTGTTACTATTCGTATAAAATGATGGTTATGTTAAAGTATGGATAAGTTGAATTTAATTTAAATGTTTATATAATTTATAAATGATTCAGAGAATTAGTATTAGAATTCTAAGATTATTTTTTGTAAAATTAATAATGATCCATATTAATATAAAATATAGATATTTATATTTATATTTAGATAATAATATGGAATGTAATTTATGAATAATTTAGAAAATCTTAAGTTAACAAGATTAGCAAGTTTAAAAAATGTTACTTTTTATAACATTGTTAATAGATACATTAAAATGTGGATAAGTTAAATTTAATTATGTACTTAATATATAAATAATCTTGAGAAATTTAGGATTAAAATTAAGATTCATAATATTGATAGATGGCTATGTTAAAATGGCGAAATGGATAATAATGGATAATAATATTTTAATTATTACCATTTCCAAACTTTTACATTTCCATTATAATTAATTAGGAGATATTCATGCATTTATAATAATTTAAATTTACGAAATATAAAAAAATATATTTAAAATAATTTTAAAATCGATGCAAATATACTTACAAATTTTTCTCCCCGATTTATGCAATCATTTTCGTTAACGAGAAATCGCTTAATAGGGTGTGCAAATTTTTCATATTTCCTTAAGCGAATACTTGGCAAAAGTTTCGAAAACTTTTCCAAGGGAAATTAAATGCACACAAAAGTTCGAGAAACTTGGTTATTAACTGCGAGAAGTTTTACAGCTGGTCGCTGGACCGTAAACTCTAGTGGAAACAAAGTAAGAAGTTGGTTCGAGATTCATGATCGATGAAGTGCATACGTTTTCCGTGTCAGACTTACCTTATCCATTTAGAAAATTAAATGAAACTTTAAATCGTGAATTGAAATAAACATTGTACAGTGTTGTTTCAATATAGTGCTATAAAACTTTGCAACCTGTCTCATATTTTGTAGCATAAAAAAACAAAATGCAGTTGAGTTTATTCTTTGAAAAAATTATATTATGATATGATTTAATATATATTATATGTAATATATGTTTCTAAAGTGTTTTTATTATATTTCATAAGATAGATTAAAGAAAATATATTTTGAATTTAGAATTCAAGAATATTTAGATATGTCATACATTTATATTGTCAAAGTAACAAATATTTTACAAAGATGTATTTATTTATATACATTGAATGAACCATAAAATAATCATTAAGAAAAATAATAAATTTAAATAGAAGAATTAAAAAAAATTAAAAAAATTTGTAATAAATTAATGCAGAAATTTTACTCGTTCATAAAAAATATTTTTTGTCGTGATCAAATTGTTTAAAAATATCTTATTTTTGAAAATCGATATTAGTTCAAATAAAATTTTATAAAAAATTGTCATAAATAATTTTTATAATATAAAAATTCATTCCTCTTTATATATTTATTATATAATTAAATGTAATTTATATATAAATAAATTTTTTATTTTCTATATTGTACTATAAAAGATTTTTAATACTTTATGTATGTTTATTTTAGATATAAAAATGATATTAGTATATTCTAGTTGTTTAGAATAATTGTATTATTATGAGAATTGTATAACTAAAAAAATATTAATATTAAATAAAATATTAAAATATCAATTATAGCTAATAAAAATAAATAAAAATTTATAAAGTAAAGATTCATCATTAATTAATATTTTATATAATAATAACCATGAAAAATATACAAAATAACTTTTTTATATAAAATTTACTTCATAAATATTTTCATTATTCAATTCAAAATTTCATTAAAATTTTCTTTTTTGTTGAAGTTTCATTAAAATGAAAAATTTTCTCTTCATCTCAAACAATTTACATTTTCTGATTAACGAATCAAAATTTTTAACCAATAATCTTTCTTATCCTTAGATTCACAAAACCTTTGGATCATTTTGCTCCAAAGGTTAGATGACATTTCAGCTTGTTGACACGGTCGAAAGGTTTGTGTAAGAAGAAAAATCTATAAATCTCAACTGCAAGAATCCTCCCACGCGTCTCAGCCCAGCTGATTCCAAGCTGGAGCTTCGAATGTTGCACAATGAACAGCCTTTAAAGCGCATCGCTTTAAAGCGACTCTTTTATGCAACGAGGAAAAAAAAAATGAAAATCTGTGAAACGTTGGCTGCGATTTAAAGGCAGGTCGCGATGGATAGAAAAGAGATTTTGTTGTGCAAGAGTCACCTGAGCGACGCGCTTTGTCAGCTGGGACGAAGGACGCGTACCTGAACTGGAAAGACCTTGCAAAATTGATGGAAATCTGGAAACTGCGAGCGAATGGAATAGTATTTTGTATAAAATTAGTGAAACGTTTAAGAAATTTGAGTTGTGCATTGTTTTGGAGATATGATTTTTCTAGGGAACTCTATATGTATCTAGGATTTTTTATTTAAATGTATAATTTTTCTAGAAAATTTTATATATTTCTTTTTATTTTAAATATATTGTACATTATATTGCGAAATTAAGAGAAATATAAAAATTCTAAATGAAATTCGAATTGAATATCATTTTGAAAAATGATAGTGAATCGTATTTATTATGATTTCATATTTTATATTGAATATGTATACTTTATAGTTGAAAATATTGTAGCAAAACAAGAGTAAAATAGATTCATTTTTCATTTATTATATTTATTACATAAACATAAATTCTATATGTTGTAATATAAATTAGTTATAGATATAATATTAATAACAATGGTATATCTAATATAGAAGACAATATTTTTGATTAATAAAATAAGAATTATCCATTTAATAAAATAATAATTATTTTTTTAAATTTTGATGTAAATCAAAGGCAGTTTCAAATTTAATAAATTTACTAGAACTTAAAATTGAAAAGATTTAATTTTATCAATTCAATAGTCATTATTAATCATTATATGATAAAATTTTTTACCCAGTTTTTTAAATCTTTGTAACATTGAAATGATTGTGCATTCTTTTGTTGAGAGATTTTAAATTAATAAATTAATAATAATTGATAATGATTAATAATAATAATATGTGAAATTGATAAACTTTACTATGTGATTAGATATTGACTAGATTGTTTGAAAAATTTGAAGATGATTTTAATTTTTGAAGATGATAATGATTTTTATAAAAATTATTTTATAAAAATCATTATTATTATTATTATTATTTATAATTGAGAAAATTTCTAAATTTAACGTTTAAAATAATATTTTACAATATTTTTTTAGGAATAGAAACAATTATAAATAAATATAAATTTTAAATTATATTTCAAATTAGATTAGATTTTATATTTTAGATTTCAAATTATCATAAAATTACATATGATTTCAATAACAAACAATCCAGTCATCATTTTATAATTTTAGAAACATATTGACATTAATTGAAATCATAGAAAAATATTTAAATCATTCCAATTTTTAAAATTGAAAAAATTTTCATTAGAAAGGATTAAAAATCGAATCGTTGTTTTTCGCAATCTGTTGTTTTCACAGCCAGAAATGGTCTAAATTAATTCTACGTATTCTTCTAAATAAAATTAGTAACAATTCGTGAATAACAGGAATCGAAATATGTAGTAGTGAAAACTGATACAGTTTTATTTCTGGTTGATCGCGTATGCATAAAATTGTCTATTTCGTTTCTTGTTTAATCGAATCTCGATCGAAATTGTTTGCATCCCATCTGCTCGTTTCTTGAGAAACGTATGAGAGAATGTCAATCCGTGAAAATGACACGAATCTCGATTTTCTTCAAGATAGTATATATGATAATCCATGAAAGTACATATTTTTACAGGTGATTTATTTAATTCGAAAATTATGATTTAAATGTATATAATTTAACGTAATATAATTTACACATAATTTTTACACGAATAATTTTTCAAATCAAAATTTTTAAATTTCAGAATTTCAAATTCTAAATAATATTCACTTCCAAGTTCTAAATAATATTTTGCTTAAGAAATTTTTAATTGAAAAAGCATTAAAATTTTAAACATTGATTTTATTCTATGTATTCACAAAGTTTCCTTAAAAATAAAAAAGTATTCGTTATTATATTTTCGTTATCTTTTATATTGTATCTGTAAAAAATTTTTTTTTTTTAAGTAGATTTATATTATAATATTATTTATACTAATATAAAAATATTATAATTAACAAATCAGTTATTATATTAATATAATTGAACATTAATGATTTAAATTTCAATATATATAGATAATTATTTAAATCGAATTATTTAAATTTGTTTTGTTCGAAATTTTTGAATAAAAGAGATTCAATAAAATTCAAAAGATCGATATACAATTATACAATTATTACACAATTAATATTTTTCTAATTATAAAAATTTAAGAGAAGAAAATATCGTGAATATCTATTTTGTTTTCGACTATTCGAAATAATTATACAATTAAAAAAAATATATAATAATAATAATTTAATAATATATATGTTGTAATATATTACTATATATTTCGAATTATATAGAATAATGATATAATGATGATATAATGATTCACGAAGTTTGACTTACAAAGATAAACTTCCATTTGTAAACACTTCATTTTTCTTGAATTCGAATTATAGAAACAAAAGATATATCAATATGGTGAATAATTCGATTTATGATATATCAATGTGGTGAATAATTCGATTTATGATATCTATAAAAATTTTTATTGTGGAATGAATAAATAAAATTATAGAGATTATCGAAATTTTTATAAAAATTCATATCAGTGCATTAGATTTGATTGAAATTAAAAAAGTTTAAAAATTCTTTATATTCGATGAAGATGCATACATATATATTTTTTATCTTTATTTTGTGAGAATATATTTACTACTGAATTAGAATTAATATATAATACCATTTTGAGTGATTTAATAGAACTTATATCAGTTCAATACAGTTTTAACATTAAAATTGAATAGAAGATTAATCTTTTGGATTTGAATCGTTTTTATATCACATATCGACATCGATGAAGTATTTGAAGGAGTAAGATAACGTTCGTGGCCTAAATACGTTCTTGCTCTCTTTATAAACGTTGTGAACAAATAATGTAAAAATAACTTTCAATAACAAAGCTCTGATGTCTGAACAAACGCATAAAATAAAATATCTATTATAATTCAGATAAAAGTTTATTATAAATGTTTTTCATTCATATAGATTGTAAAATTAATAAAATTTTAAAGATAGATAAAAAAATTCTAATTCATAAATTTATCAATATCTTTTAATATATTATAGAATAAACAGAATTTTTATCTCTTCTTATTTATTGTACAAAAATATGAATAAAAATTTACAATATTTTTTTATGGAAAAGTAATAATTACTCTTATATTTAAACAAAATCAGTTATTGATTGTGAAAAGTGGAATGCTTTTGAAAGAAAATATATTTATGAAAAAATAATTTGATCTACATCACAGAATCATTATCCTTTCAACTATTCTTTTATTTTACATTATAATTTCTATTTTAATTTTGATATCTATATTTTATATATATTATATTTATAAACATATAAATATAAAGCAATATAATATAAATTTTATATTAAAGTATAATTAATTGTTCAAATATTCAAGAAAATAAATTTTTCTTATAAAAATATTCGATATTTTTATAGATTTGAGATGAAAAACTATTATGATAATTTTTTAAGAAAAATTTATTTAATTTGATTGATTCATCTTAATGAATATTTACATACAAAGCATTTTAAATAGCTAATAATTATTTGTTTCTAATAAGTATAATTATTTTTTTTTTTTTATTAGACATTTTTATTTATAATATATATTATTATTTTTGCAATTCATTCATTCTGTGTAAATAGAGATACATTTTCATAAAGAATTTTTCAATTTTTCAATTTTTAATTTATCATTTTCACATAAATTTACAACAAATTTATAATTTAATAATATTTGTTCCTCTATTAGATATTTTTATTTATAATATATATTATTATTTTTGCAATTCATTCATCCTGTATAAATAAAGACACACTTTCACAAAGAATTTTTCAATTTTTCAATTTTTAATTTGTCATTTTCACATAAATTTATAAATATATATTCATATATATTTCATCACATAAATATATATTCAAATATTCCTTCAAATTCAATACGATACAAATTATACCACTCTCCAAATATTTGTTAAAACTTCAATTTTAATTTTGGTATCTTCCAAAAGAAAAATTTTTTTTCGATTCATTTGATAAATCATCGTGTAGCAGGCCTCGATATTCACGATAAAAAATATCCATGCTCCACAATCGTGAAGTGGAACGAATTCGTTCTCACGACACTCGAACCACACGGTATATGCAATAAAGTCAAAAGACGGGCTGTAAGAAAGCTCAGTGTCTCACACCCAAAAATATCTATACCGTGTCAAGATACGTGCACACGCGGACAGTATACCGTATTTCACATGGAGACACGTGTGTATATGATGTATATGCGATGCGTGGTTCAACTATGCACATGCCAACATCACATTTAGTAGTATTTCCGTGTTCGTATAGGCCATCGTCTCCGCAGCCGTCTGCTACTTCCGTCTGCCATCCGCTTCCCTTGACACGAGTATTAACATCCTCTGATATTGCGGTTTTAAGATGGGGGATAGAGGGGCTTTTTATTTTCAGTTATTTTCGGTTGTAATCTATGCGCTACTTCAAATTTTAAAAATAAACGAATATCTTACGATTTCACATTTGTGAAATATTAAAAATTTTGAATATTGATTTGAAGATGAAGATGTGTTAAGATTAGGTTTAATTAAGTTTAAGGTTAAATAGCGTAGAAGGTAATAGGTTTGGAATATTTTTTTAAAAATTTGTTAAACATATTATTATTGTTATTATCAAATGATATTATTGATAAATTTTACGTGGAACAAAATGATTTTTGAAAATTTTCTTTCTTAGTAATTGAATCAAGTGAATGGTTATATTATAGTGTCGAAATAAATTTAGAGAAATAAATTTTTATGGATTTTTATAATTTTTGATATCAAGAAAATTATTAATAAATGTTATATTATCTAATTAAATATAATTAGATAATTTCTTGTACTTATAAGAAATCTCATCTTTTTTATTCTTGTTGAAAAACTTTTTCAAGAAAAAATTTTTTGAAACTTTAAGACAGTAAATAAACATAATTTAAAATCCAATTTATTTGCAAAGTTGTTCGTTTTTTGGCTTACAGGATAGAACAGTAACGTAAAGAGTCTAAATTGCATCTTCCTTTCTACGAAATTAAATGGATCAAAGTATAGAATAAAACCTTAAATGAAATTGAGGTTGAATAGCAAAAACTTTTCAACAAAATTACACTTTTATGTTAAGGAGGTTTTTTATCTTTATCTCAAAATCAATATATTTTAACCACTGAAAAATTCCTTGTATAATATTTCATTTGAATTTCTTATTTCATAATTGATTTATTTATATACAAAATAATTTTACAAAAATCAACTATTACAGTATTATTGACTAATAATCAATAAATTTTTAAAAAGTTAGAATTAGTATCTTTTTACATTTATATTTTCCTCACCTGATATATATTTTTCATATCTCAACAACTTTATTATTCCTTTTCATTTCTTATTATTATTTTAAATAATAATTAAAAATAATCACTCGAAATGAAATAATCATTTAAACATTTGAATTAAATGAATCATTTAATTCAACCATAATTTATTTTTCATATACGATTTCGAAATTTATTTGCAAACATTTTTGTAACATTTCATGTAAAATTAATAATCTTGTCACAAGTACAAAATTTCTCTATTTTTTATCTATATATATCGATTTCTTGTATATTAACCAAAATATAACAAATATAAAAAGAACTCTCGAAATTGATGAAAGAACACGTACGTAGATTCATAGAAACGAAACGCGACGTTTCAAAAAAAAAAAGAAAAAAAAAAGAGGATGGCAACGAAAACCGTGAAAAGCACAAAAAATAAAAATGCAAGAGATGAAAGCGTGCAGAAAACGTGGATATAGAGGGAGAAGAATTTCGAGAGCGTGGAATTGGGAATCGTTGGAGGGGAAGGTTAAAACACGGATATACAGGGTGTTGCTATACTCGTGAAATATATTCTGAGAGTTGAATCTAGAGGTCGAAACGAATGCAAAAAAATTGATGTATAAAAATAATAATTAATCCTTATTCACATATTTTCTTAGAATGAGATAATTCTATCTTCTTTTGATCATTTTTTAAGCCTCAATCAAAATATTCGTGTAACAAATTTTTGTGTTTGATTTGAATCACAGAATCAAAGATTTCACGAATGTAACATCTTGTGTATATATTTTATTTAATAGTGTAAAAAATTAATTATTTCATTGAGATATAAAATAATAACATTGCAAATAATAATTTTTAATAATTTTACAAAAATATTATATAAAATATTATACAAAAATATCAATTGATGTTTATTTATTAAATAATTTATAAGCAATTTAAATTTTTATTATTTCTATCTTCATCACATTTTCTCTTCATCTAATGTTTATAAATAAATTCAATCTTTCTATTTCAATTTTTTAAAAGTGTCTTATAAATATGCTAACATCCTGTGTATCTTAATACCAATTCACATAAGAAACATAAGAATTATGAAATACAATATATTGTAAATAATAGTACTTTCTACAAATAATAACATTACAATACACAGAAGCTATTTTACTATATTTATGAGACAGAAGACCTTTAAAACAAATATAAAAGCACAAACAAATACAAAAAAGTCTCTCGAGACTTAATTATTAAATTATAAGAAAAACAGATGCCCCAAAAAAACATTTTTATCCTTGTCGCACACCTGTCCCACTCTACCTGGATCTCACTTAATCCAACTCAAACTTAAATTCCTCGTAGCTCAATAATAAAAATAAAATCTGAAACAGAAATTTTTGTATATTTCCAACTTATTTTCGTATACTCGTTTTGCTGATCCATCTACGTCAGACGTATCCCACGAATAATATGAAATAATATATTTAATATTAATTATATAATTTATTTATTTTATGCATTAAAGAAAATTTTTTAATATCAAATGTTTGATTCAATAGAATTATCATGAATATATTTTGTTGAATGTAAATAAAATACAATTTTTAGTATTTTTTGTATCCCACGAATAATGTTAACACCCTGTATAGTCTCGATAGCGGCTGTTAATTCAGCCCTGGCCACCGGCTATTCCCAGTGCAGAACACAGTTGCAACACAGAGGCCGAAAGTAATCCCGCCACGCTGTATTCTTAACCCGTTGCACCGCCAAAGGTGGTAAGCAGGGAGGGCGAAAGGGGAGGGAAAAAAAGGCAAAAGAGTGCGTCTATGACGTCAATTGGAAAAGGTTCCTCTCGTGCCACGGGGCGCGAACTGAGGCTACTCTCATACGGGTGCCCCGTACGGTGACACTTAAGATTCGTAGCCAGTTTCCGTTTTATAACCGGGATAGGCATTGGTATAGGACTCGATTTTATCCGTTGATTATTTCGTCATCATTTGAACTTTTTATTTGAATGGGAAACAGGGAGAGGAATATTTTTGAATAAGAATATTTATTTATTTATTTATTTTCTTTTAATGATATGACGAGAATCAATAATGTTTAATAATAATAATGTGTTTTGAATAGAGAATTTTTTGGGATTCTTATTTTTCTGATCTGTAGGGAAGGTTAATGGTTTAATTTGTATCTTGGATAGAATTTTTTACCCAATTTTTCTTACGATAGGGAAAATTATTATTAGTTTTTGATATTATTGATATATTTGTTATTTATTTTGTGCATTAAAGAAAACTTGTTAATATCAAATGTTTGGTTCGATAGAATTATTATGAATATATTTTAATGTAAATAAAATACAATTTTTAGTATTTTTTGTATCTATTTTACAATAAAAAAAGTGGAATTTTCTAGTAAATATTATATGAAACAAGATTTAAATAAATTTGTCTCTTTTTACTAAATGAGAAACGAAATGGTTAGTTATACTACTGTACAGTAGTATAACATATAATAGAGATTTTTCTGGATTTTCTTTTGTTGTCAGAGAAATAGCAATAGTTTTATAATATTTTTTTTATTTTTTTTGAAAACATATCGAATAGAAAAATATTTTTTATTACATTTCTAAAGATATTACATAGAATGGAATTTATAAATTTATTTTATTTAATAATTGTTATTAAATATCCAACTTATCTTGTTTCAATGAATTTAGGGATTAATAAAATGTTTCTATTTGATGTGTAAATTATAATTTCGCAGGTCTTTATAATCCGTTGCGAAGAGTGGTCAACTTTGGCCAACTTGTTGTGACCTTTACTTTGTTTAAATCTGCATTCTTATATAACTTTTCTCGCTCGAATTGAAGTCTACTTACTAGAGAAGATAAAATCGAGATGAATTCTTTTTGAATAGAATAATATATAATATAAAAAGACAATAGAAATCTTAGAACAATAGCTTAAATAATGTATTATTTGCTATCTTATTATTTTTTAATTATAAAGAAATTTAATAATTATTTTACAATTTTTTTATTTTTAATTGTTATTTGTATAAGATTTATTTGTTAGTATCCATTGTTTTGTTCTTTTTATATCGTTTTAAATGTTACAACTGCAATAATATGAATATACATTTATATGCCTAATAAATTATTAGTAAAAATATAAAAAAAATGTATTGGTAAAAAATTAATTATTTTATTAATTATTTTTTATTTATTTATTTAATTATTTATAAAGTAACAACAAAAATATATAATATATTACAACAAAAACTCAATTTATAATTTGAGAAATTTTTGAAGAAAATTAAAAATTGAAATTTATTTACATTATTTTTCATGGTTTTTAATTTGAAAATTAACTTTGTTTTATAAGTTCTAAAATATTCAAAAATAATTAATCAATCTATCAAAAATTTGTTTATTATAAATTAAAAAAAAAACTAATTTACAATAAAAAATTAAATTAATTATATATTTTTATTAATTTCTGTTTAATTTTTATACTCATCATAAATAACACATTTCCTATCTAATTTTATATTAATTTCCTATTCATTTTATATTTTTATCATCGTAAACGATTCATTTCCTATAATATATAATTTTTTATATAATTTAATAATAATTTAATTAATTTCCATTATTCTTATATTATTTCTCTATAATACTATATGCATATGCATACGTATATAAATATATTGCCAAATCAAATTGATTTGTATTTCTATTAATTCTTATTAATTTTATATTAATTCATTTCAATTATTTTACATTCCCAAAACAAAATTAATTTTATATTTTATATTATATTATATTATATTAATTTTTATTTTACATCATAAAGGACACATTTCCTATTTATTATAATTTGATATAATTTAATCAATTTCCTATTATTCCTGTAATATTGTATGTTATATTGATATATCTCCAAATTAAATTGATTTCATACTTCTATTAAGTCCTATTAATGTTACATTCCTCACATGCAAACACAAATCATAAATCTCCAAATCTTAAGAAAATTTTTCCAGAGTTCATGGAGCAAGTAAAATTCGATTCTATACCATCTGTCTGCTTTTCTTTCTTCTCGTTTCCTCTTCCCTCCGTGTTCTCCTTGTTA